>NW_022436948.1:23220600-23308623 GCF_009761245.1 Sapajus apella | reverse complement strand
GTGTCTCTATCTCCTTCAGTTCTGCTCTGATCTTAATTATTTCTTGTGTTTTGCTAGGCTTTGGGTTTGTTTTTTTTTTTTTTTTTTCTTCATTTTGCTCGTCTAGCTCTTTCAATTTTGACGATAGGGTGTCGATTTTAGATATTTTCTTGCCTCTCATGTGGACATTTATTGCTATATATTTTCCTCTAGACAATGCTTTAAATGTGTCCCAGAGATTCTGGCATGTTGTGTCTTCATTCTTGTTGGTTTCAAAGAACATCATTATTTCTGCCTTCATTTCATTGTTTATCCAGTCAGCATTCAAAAGCCAGTTGTTCAGTTTCCAGGAAGCTGTGTGGTTCTGAGTTAGTTTCTGAATTCTGAATTCTAACTTGATTGCACTGTGGTCTGAGAGACTGTTTATTATGATTTCCGTTCTTTTGCGTTTGCTGAGGAGTGAATTACTTCCAATTATGTGGTCAATTTTAGAGTAGGTGTGATGTGATGCTGAGAAAAATGTATATTCTGTGGATTTGGGGTGGAGAGTTCTGTAAATGTGTATTAGGTTTGCTTGTTCCAGGTCTGCATTCAAGTCCTGGATATCCTTGTTAATTTTCTGCCTGGTTGATCTGTCAAATATTGACAGTGGAGTGTTAAAGTCTCCCACTATTATTGTGTGGGAGTCTAAGTCTCTGTAAGAACTTGCTTTATGTATCTGGGTGCTCCTGTATTGGGTGTATATATATTTAGGATGGTTAATTCTTCTTGTTGTAAGATTGTTTCTATATGTAGTAGGAAGAATTCTGAATGATTTCTCATGATTCCCATATTTTGGTTATTCAATCAAACATGAACCGAGGTACTGCTAGGAAGGGACTCTCAAGTTAGAATTAGTTAACTCATTAACTGATTTTAAGCCAGGGAGATTATCCTGGATTAACCAGTTGGGTCCAGCGTAGTCGCATCAGTGTTTACAAGCAGCAGAAAAAGCTAATGGATCAGTCAAATAAATGTCTCAAAAAATAGTAGCAGAGGAGAGATGATGTAGCAGGAGAGGGAGAGGGAGTCAAAGTGAGAGAAGGTCGCCACCACATCTGCTAGCATTGAAGATGGGGCTGAAAACTGGGAATGGAGGTGACTTTGGGAAGATGATAAGAACCACAGGCTGAAAGCTGGAAGGAAAATGGAAACCTCAGTCCCACAACCACATAGAACCAAGTTCTGTAAATAGCCATAGAGTCTCTAGAATGAAATGCAGCCTTGCAAGCACTTTGATTTTGGCCTTGTGCAGGGGCTAGCTAGCTATTCTATGTTGTGCGCGTACTTCCGACTCACAGAAGCTGTGAAATAATAAATGGATGTTTTTTTAAGCTACTGAGTGTGTGGTCATTTATCATGGTAATAGAGAACACATTGCACAAATGTGTTTAGGATATTCTATCAGGGCGGGCTTACTTGCACTTGTGAGCATGGCCTATAAACTGAACCAAGAGCTGTTCAAACAGTCCAGTGCATAGTAAAGTTGCCAGATATACTGAAATAGAAATGATAAGACAATTAGTTCTCACTTTAGAGGTTTGCAACGAAGTATACTCTCAGAAAGCTCTCTTGGTGTTCAATACAGAGGGCTACATACTAGATAGTGAATGTTTAAGTTAAAGGTGGTTGTAGGCAGAATAATGGCCCCCAAAACATCCATGTGCCTGGAACTGGTGATTATGTTATGCTGTATGTTGAGAAAGAATTAAAGTTGTCAGTTGAATTAGAATTGTTAATTGGCTGGTTATAAAAAGGTTATTATATTAAAAAATTAGGTGGGTCCAATGTAATCACAGGAGTCCTTAAAATAGTTTGAATGAGATATGACCATGGAAGAAAGGGAGAGAGATGTGCAACTTTATTGGCTTTGAAGACAGGAAAGAGGCCTCTATAATCTGGAAAAGGCAAGGAAGTGAAATCTCCCCTAGAACCTTCAGAAAGGAACACAGTCCTGCTGGCACTTAAATTTTAACCGGGTAATCCAGGCATGGTGGCTCAAGCCTGTAATCCCAGCACTTTGGGAGACTGAGGTGGGTGGATCACCTGAGGTCAGGAATTCTAGACCAGCCTGGCCAACATTGTGAAACCCTGTTT
Source organism: Sapajus apella (assembly GCF_009761245.1). NCBI lineage: Eukaryota > Metazoa > Chordata > Mammalia > Primates > Cebidae > Sapajus > Sapajus apella. The sequence continues at coordinate 23,306,508 of NW_022436948.1, read as the reverse complement.
CTACTAAAAATGCAAACTTATCTGGGCATGGCAGCACACACCTGTAATCCCAGCTACTTGGGAGACTGAGGCAGGAGAATCACTTGAACCCAGGAGGCGGAGGTTGCAATGAGCTGAGATTGCGCCTTTGCACTCTAGCCTGGGCGACAAGAGTGAAACTCTACCTCAAAAAAATAAAATAAACAGTAAATCAATTAATCAATTAATTTAATCAAATAAAAATAAAAAATTTAACCCAGTAAGACCCGTGTCAGACTTCTGACATATGTCAATTACAAATTGCAGATTTGTTTTGTTTACCAAGCTTACCCAACCCATGGCCCACGGGCCACATGCAGCCCAGGATGGCTTTGAATGCAGCCCAACACAAATTCGTAAACTTTCTTAAGACATTATAAAATATTTTCTTTGCAATGTTTTTTTAGCTCATCAGCTATTGTTTGTGTTAATGTATTTTATGTGTGGCCCAAGACAGTTCTTCCAGTGTGGCCCAGGGAAGCCAAAAATTAGACACCCCTGGACTTGAAAGCCCCCAAGACTGTGATAATTTGCTTCACCAGCAAACAGAAAACTAATACAAAGATAAATTGGCTAAAGTAGAAATTAAATTGTTTCTACTCAATTTAAAACACTTACTGTCATATGACGATGTTTTAGTCAACTATGAACTGTGTATATGATGGTAATCTCATGAGAGTATGGTGGAATGAAAATTTCCTATCGCCTAGTGACATTGTAGACTTTATAACATCATAGTTAAAACACATTATTCACATGTTTTTGATGATGCTGCTGTAAAAAAACCTACTGTGCTGGCAGTTAATAAAAGCATAGCACATACATTTATGGATACTGAATAATACTTGATAATGATGATAAATGTCTTTGTTATATGTTTATGTATTTACTACACTATACTTTTATCATCATTTTACAGTGTACCTTTTCCACTTGTTAAAAAAATTAACTGTAAAACAGCCTCATGCCGGTCTTTCAAGAGGTAATTTCAGAAGGCATTGTTACCATAGGAGATGAAAGCTCTGTGCTTGTTATTGCCCCTGGAGACCTTCCAGTGGGACATGGTGTGGAGGTGGAAGACAGTGATATTGATAATCCTGATCCTAGGCTAATGCGTGTGTTTGTGTCACAGTTTTTAACAAAAAAGATTAAACAGATAAAGCTAAAGAACTTTAAAAGGAGAAAAAAGCTTACTGAATAAGGTTGTGAAGAAAGAATACATTTATTTACAGCTGTACAACGTGTTTGTGTTTCAAGCTATTATGAAAGTCAAAAAGTTAAAAAAATTCATAAAATACAAAAGTTACAGTAAGCTAAAGTTAATTTATAATTTAAAAATATATAACGTATATAATTATATATTTTATATATATATATATATATATATATTTATATATATATTTTTTTTTTTTTTTGAGATGGAGCTTCACTCTTGCCACCCAGGCTGGAGTGCAATGGTGCAATCTTGGCTCACCGCAACCTCTGCCTCCTGGGTTCAGGCAATTTTCCTGCCTCAACCTCCTGAGTAGCTGGGATTACAGGCACACGCCACCATGCCCAGCTAATGTTTTTTGTATTTTTAGTAGAGATGGGGTTTCACCATGTTGACCAGGATGGTCTCGATCTCTTGACCTTGTGATCCACCCGCCTCGGCCTTCCAAAGTGCTGGGATTACAGGCTTGAGCCACCGCACCTGGCCTTATATGTTATATATATTAATAAATTGGTTCAGTCTAAGTATACAGTGTATATAAAGTCTACAGTAGTATATAGTAATGTTCTAGGCCTTCACATGCACTCACCACTCATTTATTCAGTCACCCTCAGCAACTTTCAGTCCTATAAGCTCTATTCATGGTAAATTTCATATATAGGTGTGTCATTTTTAAAAATGTTTATACTGTGTTTTATTGTACCTGTTCCATATTTAGATATATTTATATGTACAAATATTTATCAATATGTTATGATTGCCTGCAGAATTCAGTACAATAATATGCTATAAAGTCTTGTGGTCTAGGGGATATAGGCTATACACTATAGCCTGGGTTTGTAGTATGCTACAGCTTCTAGGTCTGTGTAAGTAAATTATTTGACATCACACGATGATAAAATTACCTAAGGACACATTTTTCAGAAGGTATCTCCATCATTAAGCAATTCAATAGTGTATTTAATTCAGTCCCTTCAATGAACTGTTCCTCTTATTTCATCCCTTTCATGTATTTTACTCTACCTTCTAAATTTATTTCCATTCAGTAATTCTTCAAAATGATATTTCTAAGTATTTCATAATTTAATGTGCCCATAGATCACCTTCTTATGTTGGAATGTAAATTCTGATTCACACTGGGGTGGAGCCTTAGCTTCTACATTTTTTTATAAGCTGCTGGTGCACAAAGCATACTTTGCTATACTGAGCTGATAAGATTGTCACAGGTGGAATTAAAAGCATAACTTGTTTTATTGTACCTTGCTAATATTACTCTTGACAGATAATTCATATTTTATATATTGAACTTTTGTGGCAACCCTGCCTTGAGTAAGTCTGTCAGTGACATTTCTCCCTATTCTCCAAGATATCGTAATATTGAAATTTGGTCAATTACAAACCCAACAATGGCCTCTAAGTGTTTAAGTGAAGGAAAGAGTGAAACAGGTCTCTCAATTTAAACCAAAAAATAGAAGTGATTCAGCAAATTTTCCAGGAAGGCATGTGAAAAGCCAAGCTAGATTGAAAGCTGTCCTCTTATTTCAAACGGTTAGCCAAGTTATTAACAAAATGGAGAGTTTCTGGAGGAAATTAAATGTTACTCCATTTAATACTTGAGTGAAAAGAAGGAAATACAGTTTTATTGCTAAGACAGAGAAAGTTTTATTAATCTAGTTAGAAGATCAAACCAGTGGCAATATCCCCTTAAGACAAAGCCAGATCCAGAGCAATACTCTAGTATTATTCAATTCTGCAAAGACTGTGGAAGCTAGAGAAGAAAAAGGTTTAAAACTAGCAGAGTTTGGCACATGAAAATGTAAAAAAGAAGACCATGAAATTTTAAGAAAAGAAGCCACCTTCATAAAAGTGTAAGGTGTAATTGGAAGTACTGATGGCGAAGCTGCCACAAATTATGCAGAAGATCCTGATAACATCATTGATGAAGATGGCTACAGTAAACAATACATTCTCAGCGTAGGTGAAATAACCTTCTATTGGAAGGGTATGACATATATGTGATTTTCATAGCTACAAAGAAGTCAATGTCTGGCTTCAAAACTTCAAAGGACAGATATCTCTCTTGGTGAGGGTCAGGGGATAGCTAATGCAGATGGTGACCAATTTGAAGCTAGTGATTATTTACCATTTTGAAAGTCTAATGCCTTTAATAATTTATGCTAAATCTCCTCTGCCTGTTCAGATAAATGGATCAACAAAACCTGGATGATAGCACATAGCTTTAAAGCATGATGTACTTAATATTTTAAGCCTACAGTTGAGACCTACTACACGAGAAAAAAAAATCCTTTCAAATATAGCTGATTATTTATTGACAGTGAACCTTGTTATCCAAGAGCTCTGATGCAGATGTACAAAGAAATAAATGTTGTTTTCATGCCTGATAACACAGCATCCATTCTACAGTTCATGGATCAAGCAGTAATATCAGCTTTCAAGTCTCATTAATAAAGCAATAGATTTCATAAGGCTAAAGCTTTTATAGATAGTGATTCCTCTGATGGATCTGGGCAAAGTAAATTAAAAACTTTCTGGAAAGGATTCACTTGCCGTTAAGAATATTTGTAATTCATGGGAAAAGGTCAAAATGTCAACAGTAACAGGAGTTTGGATTAAGTTGATTCCAACCTTTGTGGATGACTTGAGAGGTTCCAAATATCAGTCTGAATGTAACTTCAGATGTGGCGGAAATAAAAAGAGAACTAGAATAAAAGTGGAGCATGAAGATGTGACTAAATTGCCGCAATCCTAATGACAAAATTTTAAGGAACAAGGAGTTTACTCCTATGGATGAGCAAAGAAAGTGGTTTCTTCAGATGGAATCTACTCCTGGTGGAGATGCTACGAACATTGTTGAAATGTGGTAAAGGGTTTAGAATATTACTTAAACTTAGTTGATAAAGCAGCAGCAGTTTTGAGAGGACTGACTGGCATTTTCAATGAAGTCTGTGTATAAAATGCTGTCAAAAAACACTGAATCCTGTAGATAAATTTTTTGTGAAACAAGGAGTCAATGGATGCCCCAAACTTTATTGTTTTCTTATTTTAAGAAATTGGCACAACCACCTCAGTCTTCAGCAACCACGACTGTGATTAGTCAGCAGCCATAAGCATCAAAGCAAAACCCTCCACCAGTAGGAAGAATATGACTTGTTGAGGTTTAATGATTGTTAGCATTTTATAGCAACAAAGTATGTTTTAATTAAAGTATTACATTCTTATTTTAGACAAAATGGTATCAGCATAACTTTATAAGCATGGGGAAACCAAAAATTTGTGCGACTCACATTTTTGTGATATATACATTATTGCCAAGGTCTAAAACCTAACCTGCAATGTCTCTGACATATGCCTATACCTTCAGCCTGCCAACTGATTCTTACAGAAGTATCTCTATTTATGTTAATAAGTGGTTAATAAAATAATATATATTATTTATATAATTTATAAATATTGATATATATTTATATAAACAAACTATATATTATTTATATAAACTATATATAATATATAATTTATATATAAGATTATATATGTAATTTTATTAACCACCTAAAAATATATAATATGTATATAACTATATCAAATATATGTGTGTTATGTATATTAACAAAGACTCATTCTTGGAAAATTATTATATAAGCTAGGGACTGTAAATTTCTAACTTCCATATTGAGTAAAAGGTAACTGAGAACTTATGTAACATTATCAGGATTAGATTTGCCTGTGATAATCTCCTTAACATCGTTCCTCAAGGTACCCACAGTACTAGGAAAAAATGCTTGGGTACTTTCCTGTCTTATTTACAAAACAAACCTCTCGATAATTAGTGGTTAGTCTCTAGGAAAATGTACTGAGACATGAAAATTTATTCTGCATTGTACCTTTTTAATTGATGAGTTCTCCAGTATCCAATACAAATTACAAAACCAAATGAATTTGTCTGAAAGTCTGATTTAGTGCAAAAATCATCACTTCCATTTGAAAGTAAGAATTCAGTCTTTACACATTGTCATTATCCCTAAGGAGAGTGACAGTTAGATGGCGGCTTAAGAAATATGTTTCTGATCATTCCAGGAGATGGTTTAAGTAACCCAATGCACACCACTCAGTATACTGTCTTCATCACTCATCCTTCTCCCAGGTAATTCACATGATTTTGCTTCAGTCCCAACCCAATATTTTCATTGTTTTCCATCATCAAAAGGTTTTTTAGAAAGCAGTATTTATGGTAGAACGATTTATATTCCTTTGGGTATGTACCCATCAATGAGATTGCTGAGTCGAATTGTAGTTCTGTTTTAAGATCTTTGAGAATTCTCCAAACTGTTCTCCACAGTGGTTGAACTAATTTACATTCCCATCAGCAGTGTATAAAATGTTCTCTTTTCTCTGAAACCCTGCCAGAATCTGTACACTAAATCCCAGTGAGACACAGTTTAACCATGTAACAAACATACAAATGCACTGCCTGAACCTAAAATTAAAGTTGGAAGAAAATAAATCCATAAAAAGCAGGATTTAAGGAGTTTGATATTAGCCTGGCTAATATAGTGAAACCCTGTCTTCACTAAAATTACAGGAATTTAAGTCTGATTCCAGACCCTAAAGTAGAATCCATGGTGGTAGACCTAAAGCATTGTTTTGTTTGTTTGTTTGTTTTTTAAAGCTCTCTGGATGTTTCTGTCAGTCTGTCAGCTCAGGGTTGAGGTTCTTCGGTCTGTAATGTCACTGCCTAATACAGTAACCACTAGCCAAATGTTAACATGGAACACTTGATGTTTTCAGAGTTTAAAATGAGATGTTCTATAAATGCAAGAGTGCACCAAACTTTGAAGGTTGATGTGAAAAATGAATGTGAAATATCTCATTTTTATTTTGATTATGTGTTGAAATACTATTAAGTTGCACATACTTGGTCAAATAAAATATTTTAATTATTCTTACTTATTTTTATTTTATTCAGGTAGCTACCAGAAATTTTAAAATTATATATGTGGCTCACACTTGTGGCTTGCCTAAAGTACTGGTCTAGAAAGGCATATACCCGTCTAATTTGTTAACTCATGTGGTACCTCTTTCTTCTGCTGTTATTCCACTTTTCCTTTACACATTTCAATGTGCTAGATGCTCAGGTCATCCTCCTGCTACTTTAGTGAATAGTTTCACATTGAGTGAAACAAATCACCTATCAAAGACATCTCTAGACTATTCTCTATAGAAATTTTCTTTTCCCTACTTCTGAAGTAATGTGTGAGCTCTGAAAATAAGATCATTATTTATAGTCATTAGAATTTTGCAACATAAGTGAGCATGGTATACACCAGTACTCTCAAAAGAAATTGTTACAGGAGAAATCCTTCTTCCAAAAATAACAATTGAAGAAACAGATTTGTAAGTACTGATGAGGGAAAAGTGGAAACATAACCTCCTTTATTTTGGAAAGCGTTCATAGCTTCCTGGATGTGAGAGGAACATGGCAATCTGTGATTATTGATACAGTAACTATATTTGTTTTTCCATTCTCTTCTTCATCTGCCTTTTGACTTCTTCTACACATTTAATTTTATTCATATCTATCGAGAATGGGGGAATATAAAGCTTTTAAAACTGTATTTTATCTAGTGAGCTGGACAAATATTTTACCCTTTTTAGGGTACATAGGAAGGGATTCCCCCCTGGCCAGTTAACTTTCACTGTATGAGAAAATCTAAAGGAAAACATTATAAACACTTTAATTCTATTTTTCATTCATTTGCTATACACTTTCTTTGGAACATGTTGTTTTAGCGATCCATATGAACCCTGGCTTTTATCAGTAGTATCTATTTTTGTTCATTACTTTTAATCTTCCTTTTATAAACACAATAATTTTTATAATGAATCCATAAAATCTTGAAGGCTTTATTTTTCATATTTCTACTTAAAACCAATATTATCTACATTATGGGAGTATATATACATACACATTAACATACTATACATACATATGTGCTGTATATGACATATATGGCTAATAGGTATATGACTAACATATATGACTAATACATCCAATACACACACACATACACACACACAATTTATCATGGTTCTCCAGAGAAACAACCAATAGCATGTGTGTGTGTATACACACTTACATAGACACTTAAATGTACATGTATACACCAATACATACACACACATACACTCATAGAGATTTTAAGGAATTTATATTAAGGATATATAGAAAAGAGAGAGAGAAAGAAATATAAATATATAAATATAAATATATGTGCCAGGTCTCACAACCACATGAGTTAATTACTTTATATACATTAATATGTAAGTATATATTACATAGAAATATAAATTATATAATAAATTATATAATATATAATTATATATTTATATTTGCATATTTATTTTGTATATGAAATATATATTACATATAAAGGAATTAACTCATGTGGCTGTTAATATATATTTTTATATGTATATATATAAAGGAATGACCTTATGTGCCTGTTAGAGCTGGCAGTTCTGAAATCTGCAGGGTTGGCTGTCATGTTGGAACCTCAGACAGGATTTTTATGTTACAGTCTTGAAGGAGAAGCATTTCTTTTGTTGGAAATCTCAGTTTTGTTCTTAAGGCATTCAATTGATTAGATAGTTCCCACTCACATTATTGATAGTACTTTCCTTTACTTAAAGTTGACTGCAAATGTTAGTAACATATGCAAATGACATATCTTCACAGCAACATTTAGACTTGCTTTTGATTAAACAATTGATATCATAGCCTAGCTAGGTGGATACATAAAATTTAAGCATATAATTATATTCATATATATATGAATGACTTGATTAAGTGTGAACAATTTATAATACAGTGACTATATTCTGAAGTGATTCAGAGCCTTACAAGATAAAGTGAGTAGTCACTTTAATTTTCATGAAAATCTCATATATATATATATATATATATATGTGTCTATATATATATATATATATATATATATATATATATATTTGTCTGTAGAGAGGTATCAAGTCTGTCAGAAGACACTGGAGTACAGAATCCATCTCTATAAGAGATGAATACGTCATTCAATGCTCCCATTCTTTAAGCTGTGGAGCCTCTATGCTAATAAAATTAAAATCAATCATAATTTTATATACTTTAGTAAACGTTGCAATAATATAATACTATTGGAAATAAGTTCATTAATTAGAATGCAAAAAATTGTGTCATTTAGAATTTTTTACAAAATATATCCAATTTGAAAGTGCAAATTTAATATACCTGTATAATTTTGGATCAAATCTCATGTTTTTGGAACATATCGGTTAAGACACATAATAGAGACAAGCACTAATGGAGATGTTATTCTGAAATACTCTAGAGTTACAGAAGATAAGCAGAATCCAAATGATAGATATCCTACTAGCTTAGGGGAATGTACATAATATGAATTGGGTTCATTTAGTTTAAAAGTTTTAAATTTTCATCACCTATCTTTTCATGGAAAGAAACATCATGATTACATTATATAGTATACATTGTACTATAGAATAATCATAACTGATTTTTGATACAGTCTTACTATAATGAAATGTCAGTTAATTTTTATGTATTTGATCTCCTATCAGCATATTAACTGTATTTGGTTTCCAGCTTTGTATTGCTCCCATTTGTACTTTGCTATTTATTCATTTTCATATATTTCTTCAGTATTACTCACGTTTTAACCCTTTGCCTTTATTGAATTTAGATTTTGTAGCAGTGAGCAAGTTAATAAATACATCTGAACACATGTAATTTTATTTACTAAAACATTAAAGTTCCTTATATCTTGGTAATGCCTACTAGAACACATCATAAAATTCTTTTCATTAATCCCAACTGCACAAAAACTAATTCAGTGGAATGAAAATATAATGAACTAATTGGTATGCAAATCATTAGCAAAATGAACCTGAAATATTTAAAAATGAAATAGCTTCACAATATCTATTAAATGAAAACTTTATATTATATGCATTTAGCCAGAATTCCATCTATTTTCTACATCGTCATGAAAAATGGAGAAAACTGTTAGGTTTTTAAAATTATGAACACTCTAAATATTCCTTCCCTGTCCCTTTTGACTGAAATTTATTGACATTTAGCAATCAGGTTTTCTCTTCATTAATTAAGGTGTGATGTCATTAAGCAGGAAAGTTAAATCCTTGGTCAACGTGGATTTGAGTCCCACTTCTGACTCTGAGGTCTCAGGCAACTGGCTTACTCTTTCTCAGACTTTGAGAAAGTAATCTTATAGATATGAGGAAAATAACATTTTCCACCGAGCTGTGATTCAAAACAATGTATAATTCTTTGCATATAATAAATATTCAGTAAGTGGAAGCTATGCTAATATACGTATAAATGACATAATTATATCGTTGATGTTGCATGAATACATAAATGCATAGAATACACTTTATGTCCTGGCATACAAAATTATCTATCATATAATCACCTCTGCTTAGGGCTTTACGTGTTATATGAATACCCTTAAAAACTTTAATGAGGTAGGCTTAAATATCTGCAATATTTGTAAAGTAACTGATGTTCAAAAATGCCAAGCAACTCTAATCCCTTCAAAGGGAGGTCAGGATTCACACGTGAGACTGTCTATGTCGGTTACTCTGCAGTGTGACATCTGCTTCTTCCAAACTACTGAAATTATTCATTTAAATTTTATCAGTGCCTGAAAGATCACCAAATCTAATGGTTTTGGTTTGGTTTTGTTTTAAATTTTCTGGGTGGGGTGGCTCACACCTGTAATCCCAGATATTTGGGAGGCTGAGGTGGGGAGAATCACTTGAGGCCAGGAATTCAAGACCAGTGTGAGAAATATAGTGAGACTCCATCTCTAAAAAATAAAAATAAATAAGTAAATAAATCTTAACAATTACCCAGGCATTATAGTGCATGTCTGTAGTTCCAGCTACTTGGGAGGCTGAAGTGGGAGGATCACATGAGCCTAGGAGTTGGAGGCTGCAGTGAGCTATGATGGTGCCACTGTACCCCAGCTTCAGTGATAGAGTGAAACCCTGCTAAAAAAATGAATTAAATTAAATATAAAATAAATAAATAAATAAACTAAATGAAAAATTGTATTTTATCTCAGGGAGGCATTGAATACCCTGAAAAAACTTTTCTTTTTTTTTCCTCCCTTTCTCTTTTTTTTTTTTTTTTTTTTTTTTTAAATGTTATTGTATTTGACATGCCCTTGGATTTTCTCCTCTTTCTCTGGAAGTTAGAGGAGTTTGATTGATAATGCATGTTGTGGTAAAATGAAAATGGATTATGGAAACAGACCTGTATTAGAATACTTGAGCAAGACACATACTTCTGAAACTTGTTTTCTCATTAGTGGATAGTAATGACGCCTATCTTGCAGGGATATTATGAAGCCTAAGTGGATAACATTTGTAAAGCATCTAACATAATTCACATCACAACATATCATATCACTTCAAAATCTGGTTACATCACATTACATACTTATTTTTGAGATTTTGGCCACAAGGTATATGGGTTTTCTGAAGTTCTGCCATGGAACCTTTATTTACCCTGTATATTTTATTTCTGTGGTAAATTTCATCCGCACTCATGTTTATAAATGTTATTTTATTATTAGACTATCCATAATAATTCTGCTTGTGATCCAGATACATTTTTCTCTTCCTCACTGCCTTCTTGACTGTTGCATTAGCCTCTGTTCTTTTCCTCTATTATGTGTCTATTTTCTACCCTTTTTTCAAAATATCCTCTTAATGTATATATTTTATCTTAACAAATAGAGTCCAAAATTATCAGTGAATATTCATTGCTACCCAAAAGACTAAAAGTCACATATGTGACTTTTATATATGAATATCTATGATCTTTATATATGAATATATATATATATATATTTTCAATTCATTTGAGAATATCTCTGCAACCTGTTTTCCTAATTTATCATAACATGTACCTCTCCTGCGGAGAAGCAGAACTGTTTGTTATTTATTAAACATATTTTGCCCCAAAAAACAGCCCGCTGTTTCTGAAATTAAACCCATTCTTCAAAGACTAATTCAAATTTTACTCTATAACTAAAGTTGTTAAAGCTTCTCCTAAAGAGAATGATGTCTTCCCTTATACATGTTTATTGCTTAGATACTCTATTGATAGCTTGACTGGAGTATTATTCTCATTTTCCTTTTATTTTATACAGTACGCATACATGCATAGTCATTTAGCAGTCTTAGCCCCCCTACTGTTTACTAAACTGCCTTGATTAAATGCCATATTATGTTGAATCACCTTTATATAACTTCTTACATGATTTTTCATTCTATAAATATAAAATTTTATAGAATGAACAATTTCTAGAATCGCAAAAATATCCATACAGTAAAAACACATTCAATAACATTTAGTATTTTTAAGAAATTCACTTTTTATCTGATTTTTTTCATTTTTATCTGTGAGAGCTATTATACATGATCAATACTATGCTTTAAAAATAATTATTATCTAGTTATATTCTCTATAATAAAATATTTCTTTTCCAATGTGTCACAAAACTCATGATTTCAGGTTGTATAAAGGAAATGGTGAATAAATTGCAAGGGAAATACTACCCTTCGTTCTTTGAAGCTGAATATTCTTATTTCCATTCAGAAATAGCCAACATAGAGAGCACCAGTATTTGATTTTTGTGAGCCATGCAGTGTCCTTAACTGCTAGTAGGAGTGTAAATTAGTGCAACCATTATGGAAGACAGTGAGTTGATTCTGCAAGGATCTAGAATTAGAAATACCATTTGACCCAGCAATCCCATTACTGGGTATATACCCAAAGGGTTATAAATTGTTCGTTGTAAAGACACATGCACACCTGTGTTCATTGTGGCACTGTTTACAATAGCAAATACTTGGAACCAATCCAAAGGCCCATCAAGGATAGATTATATAAAGAAAATGTGACACATATACACCATGGAATACTATGCAGTCATAAAAAAGGATGATTTCATGTTCTTTGCAGGGATATATGTATCTGGAAACCAACATTCTCAGCCAGCTGACACAAGAACAGAAAAATCAAACACCACATGTTCTCACTCATAAGTGGGTGTTGAACAATGAGAACACATGGACACAGGGAGGGGAACGTAACACACTGGGGTCTGTTGGGGGGTGGGGACCTAGGGGAGCGATAGCAGGGGTTGGGGAGATTTGGGTGGGATAACATTAGGAGAAATACCTAATGTAGGTGATGGAAGGATGGAGGCAGCAAAGCACCACGGCATGTGAATACCTGTGTAACAGTCCTGCAAGATCTACACATGTACCCAAGAACTTAGAGTATAATAATAATAAAAAAGAATGTATAAAACAGGAAAACATAAAGTTTGAGTGAGTGCACCCTGCAATGTTATATGATATATTGCAGATTTTGTCAGTACTGTATAAGCAGCCTTGCTTTGAAAGTTCTTTTCTGACTACAGTTTGATTGAGGCACAATCTCTTTGAAAGAGAAAACAGTTATATTAATAAAATTCAGAAATCAATGCTTTATCTCAAAACACTGCCAAAATGCTTACGATATATAGAGAGATAAAGTGACATGCCTAAGACAAATAAAACATCATATAAAAACAGAAAATAAAGCAGAAATAGTATTTGCAATCATCACCTTTCAGACACAATTGTAGAGACCTGAAATATAGTCCCTATGAAATCGAAAGCAATCACGGAACACAGTGCATGACAAGGTGGGGAGTGGGAGGCCCAGAGCTCTCTAGAACATTTATTATCATTGTAGAGCTCAGAAAGTACTTTTCTTATGAAGCCACTGATGTTTAGTTTTCAAACCAGCCATATAAATGTGCAGCAATTTGAGAGTCAGCACAGAATGTTAAAGACAAATTTTTCCCCCATGGGTGTTATCAAATACTGTGAAATCTTTAAGACTTGAAGGTTTTTCACATTTCCACGCTTCTGTGAATAAGAAAGAAATTTCTTCAAGAAAGAAAAGCAATCTTGTTTTCAGGGAGAGGTAGCGAATAGCCTTCCATTCTGCATCAGATGTTACTGTATTTCCACTGTACTTTAGATGTCTTTGTTTTACCCTAAATGTACAGAATATTTAAAGATAATCTCAGTAGAATATATACAAATATATACATACTGTTCTTTTATCTACTGCTTATACTTTCAAATAGATGTCCTTCACCAAGGAATTGTTTTAAATATTTTTTGTACAAAATACTTGTAATCATTGCAGAAGCACATATAAATATACATTAAATATGTTTTTAGAGGTAATATAAAACTTTACCTCTGAATTTCATACAATAGTCCTCATTTTATATTATGCTTTTTCATTTAATCCCAAATAAAATTAATATAAAGAGAATATTGTCTATACAGTGGCAATCCTTGCTAAAGTTTCATTTGTAATATATTATTAGCAGACAAAGACTGAACCTGAACAGATACCCTTATCTTGGGAAGCCTATGGGAAAATTAATAGATTTTATGTTATATGTGGAACCATTGTCCATAGCATTCCTCTTAGCAGTTCTAAAACCATTAAAACCAATGGTGAAATAGAAAAGTTAGTTGCATATTACCTTAAAAAATTATCAACTATAAAAGAAAAATAAGAACTCCACTTAATTATATGTTAGAATGGCATGTATGAAATATTAGCTCCTTTCTAAGTCATACAAAACAATTTAGAGTTTCTGGAGAGTATTTAGAAGTATCCAGCATAAAAGACATGGAATCAACCCAAATGCCCATCAACAATAGACTGAAGAAAATATGGTACATATATACCACAAAATACTATGCAGCCATAAAAAGGAATGAGATCATGTCCTTTGCAAGGGACATCGATGACGCTGGAAACCATTATCCTCAGCAAACTAACACAGGAGCTGAAAACCAAATACCACATGTTCTCACTTATAAGTGGGAGCTGAGCAATGAGAACACATTGAAACAGGGCAGAGAACAACACACACTGGGGTTCATCAAGGGGTCGGGGAGAGACAGCATTAGGAAAGATACTTAACACATGCTGGGCTTAATATCTAGGTGATGGGTTGATAGGTGCAGCAAACCACGATGGTACATGTTTATCTACACATCCTGCACGTGTACCCCAAATAAAAATAAATTTTTAAAAAAACAGAAAAAACAATTACCCAACATATATTGTTTATTTTGAAGGTGATGAACTTTACGTATAAGGCAGTGTATAGAATTTCCCAAAGCTCACATCATGACTTAATGTCATAGTTACAGTGTGTTAGTTAATTAAAATGGTGCTAAATAACTTATTACAGGGGTCAGAATATGTATGCATATTTTATCACTAGTACTAGATGTAAACCCAGGTATTTATTTAAATTTCAGTTTTATATTTTATTCTATTTGGTATCTCAATCTTTACTTATAAATTTCACCAAAAATTAAAGTTGTAAATTATGCAGCAAATTAAAATTAAATTGAATTTCCAGAAATCACAGCATGTAATAATATTCCAAAATTGATTTGGAATGAGGCCAACAGCCCAAAGAATTAATGAGCGTACTTATCTATTATCACACATAGTAATATCTAAACTGTTCTACCAAAAAGAAACCTGAATTTGCATGTTTATCACAGCACTACTCAGAATAGCAAAGACATGGGATCCACTTAAGCAGATATCGATAATGGTGGTACATACACACCGTGGAATAATAGGCCGCCATAAAAAGAATGAAATCATGTCCTTTGTGGCAACATGGATGCAGCTGGAGGTCATTTTCTTAAGCAAATTAATGCAGAAACAGAAACACAAATGCTGCATGTTCTCACTTATAAGTGAGCTATAAACAGTGAGAACACGCAGACACAAAAATGGGAACAATAGACACAAAGGATTTCGAAAGCAGGGAGGGAAGAAGGGAGGCAAAGAAACTACCTATTGGGTGCTATGTGCACTACTGGGACAACAGGATTATTAGACACACAAACTTCAGTATCATACAAAATACCTGTAAAACAAACTGTACATATACCCTCACATTTAAAATTAAAATGAATAAAAAAAAATAGTTTTGGATTTCACAATAGGCAACATAAAGGGAAACAGAAGCAAATGTATGTGAGGTAGGTTAATATTAATTACCCAGATTTAATGTTGAGTAAACACAACTGAGAATAACACTTAGAAATCCATGATACAATTTTAACTTCAAAGAATAAAGGAGAAGATAGTTTGTTAATTTTAGCACAGGCAGTTTTGTTAGACTAAATGCCACAATGCCTATTATGTTTATTTCAGAAATAAAAGTATATAAATTACTCCCAAACCTTAAAAGTAGCAAGAAAACCAAATGGCCTGATGAGGTCATTGTAGATTTGCCTAGAACTACCTGAAGATATCTGTATCTGTGATTGTTATTCACAAAGGACAGCTTGCTTAAAATCAAGGCTATATATTAGTAATGAAGAATAATACATAGTAGAACTTTTGGAATGCTGTGCAAGTGTAGTTGAATCACTTTAGAAACAGAGCTCTTACAATTCACACACTGTCCTTTAACATTGGAAAGCTTGTTAATAAACTTGACCACTTTAATAGATCAAAGGAGAAAAAATATACATATGATTAGCAAAGTTGATGGAAGAAGTAAAAGAATTTAAAACTCATTTATAATAAGAACAATTACTAAGTTGGGAATAATAAATAAGCTTACTCTGATAAAGTCTATAAACAGCCTATGGCAAATATAATTAATGTAGAAATTTACTTCACATTATCTTTAAAGTAAGGCATAAGACAACATTACTGCAAACAAGTTTCTATTGAACATAGAATTGAACATAGTAGTAAGTGCCACAGTGAAATAATTATAAGTAAATAAGGAATTAAAAAGGACTGAAAAAGGAAAATAATGATTTTATTGCAGATTATATAATTGATGACAGAAAATCAAGAGAATCTACAGGCAAACTATTAAGATCCATTAAAGTGTTCACCTAGATCACTGAAACTACATTTCATGTAAAGAAAAGGCTGTTCCTAGAAAAACATAAAAAAAGAATATTTAAAGTCAAACATAAAGATTGTTTTTACACAGGCTGTGGTTGTTTGCTATGTAACAATCCTGCAGGATCTGCACATGTACCCTAGACCTGAAAGTACAATAATAGAAGAAAAAAAAAGAGTGGTCATGTAAAATGTATTGCTGGAGTGAAACGATGGTCCTAAATATGAAAATCAATGTATTAATCCATATTAATAAATTAAGAGAAAATCCTTCCAAAAAAGTTAGTTTTTAGAGTAGTAAATGTAAGTCATTTAGAAATAAAGTTAAAAATAATGTACAAGTGCCTTACAGAAATATAGAAAATGCAATTGAAATCCAAAGAGCTAAATAATAAAAAGATATGTTTATCGACAGAACAATGTAACATAATGAATGATTTAATAAAATAATAATAATATTAATCAAATGCAGTTCTGAACAGCATTTTATAGTTTTTCATGGAATATGGGCTTCTCATGGAATATGGGCTTCTGAATTGAAAACAAATTTGGAAATATAAATGTCCATGAATAACAAAGATTATATTGGAGAATATAACAAGGTGGTTTATTTCTCTAGAGGATATTGTGTCTAAATAAAAACTGTATTAATTTGTTGTTGGCATTTTAAATTGTGAAGAAACCATTCAGATAATAATTCATAGAAAATTGGCTATCTGAATGGAAAAAAAACTGAGTTATATTCCTGTCTCATCCTACAAGTTAGAAAAATATCTTTCCAAATTAAAGAGCTTTTGTGAATAGTGCAATTTTGAAACTTAGAGAAATATAAGTGATCTTTTATGATTTTTAGGTAAGGGAAACAAATAATGCAACTATGAATTTTAATGAATTTGATTTCATAAAATTTAAAAATTCCTGTGGGATGAGAAAAATGATAAAAGTTCAGAGTAAAGGTGAATCACAGATAGAGAGCAGAAAGTTCAAACCATGCCACTATAAAGACTTAGAAAACTATGCATCAATAACAAGAGAAGATTAATCTATTGGAAATTGCTAAAGAAAGTCAACAGAGAATTTACAGAAAGAAAACTAATTGGCCAACTATGGTCTCACTAGTAATCAAACAAATGCTTGTTTTAACAAAGACGCTGGTAAAAAGATATAAGTCTAATAGCATCAAATGCTAGAGGGGGCTGTCAGATTAATACATGATTAATGGGAATAGAAAGTCATACAATTTATTAAACTTGGGAAATTAGAGTTTCACAATCACGATATGTCTTCAGTTTTCTGGCTAATACCTAGTCTGCAGAAACTCTTGAATGTATAATTTGTATTGTTTGTAATTCCAGTGCTTATAATAATAGAAAAATAAAACCAACCTAAGTATGTTTCTGTTAGAGAAGAGACAAATTATAATTTATTTCCACAATGAAATAGTATACACCACGATGAATAAAAATTAAAAAATATTGAGAGAATTACTCAAATATTAAATATTTCAAAATTATGCTTTAAAAAGGATACAGTTCATGTAAAACTTTAAAACAAAGATATGCCAGTTGTGTGTGTTTATATTGCGTGTCTGTAGCCTAAAGAAAATGCTGTTCACAGGAACCATCAATATATTTGGAGAAAGTGTTTATGACTGGGAACAAGAGAGGAGAAGTGATGGCAGTTGGTTATTAGCAATATCTGCTTCAACTTTTAACACTTTGTTTAGTAGATAAAAATCCAGACTAAAATGGCAAAATGTTATATCATAATACAGGGTCATAATTTTTCTTACATTTTTATTTTGTATTTTTCTTTATGTTTGCATTTAGTTCTTGTTTTTAAACATGAAACAAGTAATTTCTAAATTATATTTAAAATTATTTTGTGTAAACATGATTTAAGTTACATTTTTGTGTATTTCAAAATGTATGTGTGTGTTCTTGTGAAATGGCTTTAGATTAATAATAATGATGGAGATTTTCTTCTTCAATTATTTTCTGTACCCTTTGCAGCCCACAAAACACATTGAACTTGCTTGAAAGCCTGAATGTGGTATTTGAGGGGATTTTAATTCATCAAAATAATTTAAGAGTAATAAAATATACCTAAATGGATTATCAAATGCCTTTCCTTTTAACATCTTAGTAACCTATATTTGATTTGCTGCATTGCTTGCAGTAGAGCCTAATAAAAATACAGTTATAGACACATTACTCATTTACATGCTGTTGACTTGGTTCGTGTCAAAATTATATTCAAAATACATGGAAAACAAAATATAATAGCGTATTTAATAAGGTACCACTTTTACTAACTTACATCTTAGGCATTATAGCATTAATAAATGCTATTTCTTTACTATTTCTATTACTTTCTTTGTGTTGTAGACATTTGCAAATACTTTGCATACATAACAGTCTTCATGAACCCTATATCTCAGCTCTTATAGATGACACATAGAGCCAGGAATGTCAAGTAACTTGCCCAAGGTTGCATAGCCAGGAAGTGGTATATCTGGCATTTGCATTCTAATAGTTATCTTCAGGATAAGAACTTGCTTATGTCATTATCTCATTCACTCTGCCTATGAATCCCTTTTGTTCATACCATATTATATGTGAATCTAGTCCCTAACTAGTTCCATAAGTATTTGGTGAATACTTTCTTGTATTATTTATTGTTCTTGGTCTGGTAATATGGAAGCTAAAAGAATTTTTCATGAACCAAAAGTATGTTAGTCATTGCAGACATATTTACAAGCCAAGGTTTTTAAGCTTCTCTGAACTATAAATTGGTCCATGTTTTGGAGATTACATTAAGCCTTGTATAAAATCAATAAAAAAATCATATAACATTATTACATGTATGCACAAGAAATGTTCTAACAGATTTATTTATATTTATTTGACAGAAACACACACAGGTAAGAGGTAGTTAGTATTCTCTTTTTAACAATGAGTAATCGTAGGCACAGAAATTTTGTGGACTTTGTCTAAGTTTTCGTAGTTATGAGGTGCCAGATTTGGCTGATTAGTTTCTATCAGTAGTCATGAAATACCATTTGTTTGCAAAAAAGAAAAAAAAGAGAAAATATATATTTTTTATTTATTTTTAATTATTCTATTAACGTATTAAAAATTGAAAGAAGCAACCATTATTCTATATTTATCTCATCCAAATTCTTCTTGTCAATAAAAAAATAATTTTCACTTTTTTTGAGATCATCATGATAAAAGGTGATTTCAGATTTGCTTGATTTTAATATCCTATTTTAAAAACATAAAAATTGACAATGCTGTCTATCCCCAAAATATTTATTTTGTTTCTATTATGTGATTTTACTGGACCATGTATTCCAAGCCTGAGGCCCAAAGATACTAAAGCACCCTTTTTCAATCACAATGTGCTTTCATCCTGTAAGTACAAATATTATTCTGTGATGTTTCTTCTTTCCTCTCCATCTCCTCCCTTTCCCACTCTCATCTCACCACGATGAAAAATATCAAGTCTGTCTTATTCATCTTTGTAAATTGTTTTGCTGTCAGTAGGGTGCTTAGCCATAATCTATTTTTAAGAATTGTGTCAAAATTGAATCATGTTGCCCTCCAAAATGTTCTCAGGTGATGTTAGAACCAGAAAATGGGAAAATCAAACTTTCAAGAATGTTCTGTTTGAGAGTTTATAATTTAAGCACATAGATATTGCATAAAATATGCTTAGGTCTTCATTCATTAACACTACTTCTGGTAATAACTATGAAGTTCAGAACCACAGACTGAGTATGCTTTCCTACCTTCTGCCTGTAGTTGTAGGTAAGTGGAATATTTCATTATAGAAAGAGATATGAGAGATATGTAGACACAATTTGGGAAATTATAAAATATTTCTGAAGACCCTACTCAAATGTGTGCTGGATGTAAAATTTTGAAAATTCGAAAATTTTCAAAATTAACAGACAGTTTCAGGTAAGATGAGTGATTGAGAATTATTGCTAAAAACATAGAAGTGATATATTGATTTGCACTAAGAAAATTTGAAAGTACAGTGCCAAATGTACCTAGTTGCCTAACTCTTGAAGCTATAGAGCTGATTTAGTAGATGAAGGAGCAGTAAATTTAGCAGAACTTTTCATAAAACAGAGATGTGCATGGAACATCCAAAATATTACCTAATAAATTGAACTTCTGTGGGATTTATATGGCAGTTATCCCTATTATAATTTAATGGGCAAAGTTCTGACAAAAAACTTACAGGAACATATGTATCATTATCATATACTTCCTGGGAAAATAGTATAAGATTTTCACTTTTAGAAAAAGAAACAGAATACAAAATTACATATACATGGCAAAAGGCTTGGCTTATAAGTATAATTTTATACTATAGAATTAATGCATATTATTATGGACAATTCCTTATGACTGTATTAAATTATATTTCAAGGATAGCTTTAATAGTTTAATAATTGTTAGAAGTTATTAATGAGGCAAAACATAGGAGAGTATATTTAATGTATCTTGCTTCTAAAACTTTGAAAATATTTCAATCAAAGTTAATATTGTACAAAATAATTTTATTTGATTTGAGTGGAGCTCATAGTGAAACATTATTTATGGATTTTATGTAGGTCATACTGTTTCCAACCAAACACATCTTACTTTAATGTGTCATTTTCTCATCTATTGAGGTCTAAGATTTCTAAACAACTGATTCATATCTCTTTAAATGTAAAACTTTTTGTGTATATAATTACCACTTTACATAATTTTTCTTTTTTTTTTTTGTAGACCAATTATTTTGCATTCATTTTGTATGGTTTCTCCCTAAGTAAACAGCATATGCTCAACACAATGGCTTTTCTTGATGATATTTTACCATTACACAAACCAGTTTTCTTAATTGTAGTAATATTATGCTTTCCTCAGTGGTGTCAGCTTTTTAGCTCCTAATTCTGAACCACCTCTTTACATATTCATCTCACTCTTAAAGACAATTTTAAATCCTTTCTCCCCAGTTATTTTGCAGTAAGCGTGAACTCTGATGATACTTGATTCATAGACAGGATCAAAAGGAGCTTTCAGGTGATTGAGGATTCTAAATCCCTGTCACCCAAGTAATGCTGGAGTTACTTAAGTTTAAACCAGTTATGCATGTTTGCATTTTTATTATATTCAAATTATATGCATAAAATGTAAATAAATAATTTTTGAAGAACACATAAATGGCTACATATTCATATGTAAATTACCATTGAAAAACAGATTACTGACTTGTGAAAAGTAAGTACATTAACTTGTTACATTAATATTAATAGTCATTTCTAAAAGCACTGAATTAAATATTTTTTTAGGTTTTAGAGGAATCAGTTAATAATCATTGTTGAATTTCAGCTGTACAGCCCTGTTTGAATATTGCTTGAGTTGCCACTTGATGGCAGTCGTGCCTTTGGCATCAGAAGGGCAGTTTGCTTCTCTTCTGGTAAATAGGATTTAGAATATTTAAAAATATAGTCAGTGATCTTAGTACAATTTAACTTGTTATGGGAAAAATTACATCCATTATTAGGACTAATTTTTGCTATATATGTAAACATATATTTCATGCATGATTTTTAATTATGTATAGACATTATTGAGTAAAAGTTTTCAAACTATTTTAGCTTTCAAAATTATTTTCTGGTGAAATTCCAAAATTGTTTTAGTTCTTCTATATGCCATCCTTTGTATCATTTTCATAAACTGTAGGGGCAACTCACCTTTGTGCTGCATTTGACCCAGATTTAGAAAAATTCGGAAGTCTTTTGACATACTTAATTACAAAATGGTTTCCAAATGTTGGTTCTTGAAAACCTGAAAATTTCCAGTCTTAAAATTCCTGGGATTTTGCAGAAAATTCCTACATTTCTACTTTTGCTTTAAGGTAGAAGGACTTAGTTGCTTTTCCTGAGATGTTATACTAATTACCCTATTCTCACTTTCAATTTTTTAAAAACATTCTCAGTTAAGTTTGAGAGGTGGTTATTGACTTTTTTTCTGTGACTTCCTTCTAGATTTTTTATTTTCTATTTGACAGAAGAAAGAAGATTGATAAAAATTGGCAAGTTCTTTCTTTGCTTTGTTTTGCTTTTAGTTCTGTCTCCCTCTTCAAGACCCATTCTTCACAATCAGAATGAGAGCTGACTTTTTTACCTTGGAAACATCCTACTGCTAACTGCATTAAAAAGATTTTCAGTCAGTCTTTTGTTTCCCATAAAGCTCCAACTTTTACATTTTTCTCAATTTATGTAATTTAAACTAGAGTTCCCTTACTGATCATGTTTCATAGAATATGATTTCATTTTTTTATTTTAGTAGTCAAAAATACATGTTTCTTAACTCCTTAGAATCAATACAGAGTATTTTTAATTTCACATGCCATTTTTCTCTCCACAGACATTTTAATCAAATTAATTATTGAAGTGATTAACTCATAAGATACTACAAAATATATATTGTTTAGATAAAATGACCATATTAATTATTTATTGCTGTCTGGACAATTATATGAATGCACTTAAATTTCAAAACTTGTTTTAAGGTACATTGTCAGGTACAAAATGATGTTTTGGCATCAGCCACTGTGGATACAAATAACATGTAAAACACAATAAGTTTCATGTCAGCAACTGCTAAGATTGCTAAAATTCAACAAATGTTTCTCCACAAAAGTAATTTGGATCATAATACATTTTCTCTTTGCTATCTAAGAATATCAGTAAAAATTACCATGTTTTGTTTGGTATTAGAATAGAAGTAATAGAATGAAATCTGGTGGTATTACCATATACCATTATCAATAAAAATGCCTTACTTTTGAAAGAAGTTATATTTTTTTTGTAGCATGTGATGCTCTAAGAGCATTAAAATGTTCATAATTTTTACATTTACAAGTCCTCAATTGTCATATACCCCAGGTGAAAAGACTGTATTTAAAATGCTCATAGAGATTTTCCAAATATTAGTCTAAAGGAAAATTATTAATACTGAATTGCCACTTAAGTGAAATGTGTGAGAGATATTTTTGCACTGTTTTATCTGTCCATTTATTAACGACCTAAAATATACTAGAGCAGCACCTTGCCCTGGAAATACTCTAGGTAATGCAGGAGTAAAATAGGACCACTTCACTCATGAACTTAAATTCTATACAAAAAGAAAAGTAATAAATAAATGGATAAATATGTGCGATGCTAGGAAGAATACAAGATACTATGTGATCACAATATAGATGCATCTTACTTAGCTTAAAGACAAAATCAGTAAGACTCTTTGTAAGAAAATACATTAAATATGCACTTACATTTTATTTAAATGGGATTATACATAGGCAAAATTTAAATTAAGTTAGAATATGTATGAACTCTTAAGAGAGTATTGAAATATGAAACAGTTTCTCTGTTAAAGTGCTCAGAGAAAAAATATGCTGATTCTCAATTTTATAATAACTTTATTTAGTGAAGACATTTCTCATTTGCACATTATCCATAGTGTGAATCATACATGCAATTGTTTTCTAGGCATTAATGACCTCTTAACCCAAACTTTTCCTATGAGTTAATGAGTGTCTGGAATAAAGGGAGCTTTTAAGCAGAGTAGAAGACCCTTGGTCCATGTGATCATTATCTTATGAGAAATGCCTGACCAACAGGTTATTATGCTGTTACTGTGCTGAGAATTTAAATGAATGATGAATACATTGTTCAGTAGATTCTTTTCCAATTCAAGTAGATATTTAGTAACAAGCAAATTGCAGTTAAGGGTATTTTAATTCCGTCTTTTACTTTTATATTGCCTGCTTTTCTAATGGCATAATGTCTGCTATAGTATTTTCCAGTTTTAAAAGCGAAACACTGTAGTAAAATAGTTTTGAAGTTATTTCCACATATCCATCAGGCAAGTCAGAATAGGGCATGGAATTCAATTGTTCAAGCACCTTTTGTCTTAAGTAATCTTATGGCAGGTACACAATTTAAAACAAAAGAAAAGTGGGGAGAGAATTAACATGAATTTTAACATGCGTTAGTAATAAAGATATTTTTTAAAAGCTTCAGATCTTTGCTTTTTTAAAATCAATTCAATTTTTTATAAGAACTTAATGAAATGTGTTATATTTTATATTACAGCTTTTGGCAAGGAAGAAGTACTTGGAATTGAATGTTACAGGAATTTTTTAGGAAAACTTAATAAATAGTTTTATTCTTTCCTTTTCTGATTAAATAATATCAAATTTATTTGTTATATAGTATATATAAATTAACATGACCAACATTTGAAAAAATATGTAAGTAGGTAAACCTATTTCACTTCATTATCTCTATTCATTATATTACATTGATAATTATAAAATTCTCCAGAAGTACCTAAAATTATAAACTGAAAATGCTGTACCTCAAGTGATCACTCTGTCCTCAAATCAGGACCCTTAGTATTGAATATAACAGAAAATTTAAATAAAATTTTCCATTTTATTTACATGATGAACAGAATAATTTGACTCAGCTTACTGAAATGCATAGAGGCTGTAGATGAAATTTAACACCTCAAATTCAGCAGAAAATTCACTCCTCCTTCTGTGCACTACTGTTCACTGCTACCCTGCATTCAGATCTCAGTTTATGGGTCCATGCCACTAAACACCCACCCTCAAGCCCTGACTTTACTGAAATAAATCAAGGCCCCTTATTATGTGTCTTCATGGAACCATCTACTGTCACTGTTATTTATTATTAGTAGTGTTAGTAATAATATAGTTATTACATTTCATAATTAATTATTTCCTTGGTTGGTATATTGTAGCCATATAATGTGTATTTATCAAGGAATGCTTCAATGAAGTCAAGCATCCATTACCAGTCTTAATACATGGAATGACCAAGGATGTGAATACCCTGGATAATGTTCCACTCTCTTGGTCTTGGTTTAGTGCTTGTCGTTGCATCTCTGATGAAATTTTACCCTCTATGAAACTTACTGATTGTCAAATTAAAAAAAAAAAATTAATTCACTTTCTATCTTGAATACCCTAAAAAGATGTTATCTCTCTCTTTTAACATTGATCATAATCATAAATGTAATGCAGTAATTTCTGCTGAATTATAGTTTGGAGAACAAAAATTGTGTGATTTATCCTTCTATTCTCCATGGCCAAGAATTCATTGATATCACAACCATTAATAAGTATTTTTAAGTCAGTTAAATGAAAGTTGTGTTCCTTCTTTAATTTGGTTGATTTGTTTGTTTTAATTGTTTTACAACTATCATTGTTTTTTTTTTTTTGCAAATGTTAAAGTAATTTTTTGTTATTTGTGCAATTAGTGGTCTGCAAAATTGTATTTAATCAAATTTGTGCAATTTAAAACATAAAAGATTAGCTTCTTTTAAAATAATTATCTTCTAATGAATAACAAATACATTTTCATTACCTAATAGTCTCCAAATATCCATTTGTAAATAAAGTGAGATAAACTTGGGTATTTTTATGATGCCTAGTATTTTAATAAACTTTTAGATTCTCCTTAGGCAACTTCATAGGTCCTCTTTCCCATGAGACGGAGTGTAGAGGAATCAGTAGATATGTAAGATCTAAAAAATGAAGGCTTAGCTACACATTATAGGTAGTTACTAAACCCAGTGAGATGTAAAATGAAAATGTTGTTCCATGTTTTCAACACTAGTCCCTATAAAAATACTTTTACAGGTTTTAGTATCTAAAGAGTATGTACAACTATAATTGTGAAGATGTGTATTTTGATAAATGAGAGAAAACTGTGTCCAAGATAATCTGTGCTGCATGCTTATATTTACTCTTAATAATTTTACCTTCCTTTAGAAACATGATAATTTCTTTATAACTATTAAAATATGAACACAGAGTTCCAATAAAATAATTATTTTCATAAACGATTCAAAGGCCATTGTTTCCTACTATTGTAGGCATTTTCAAAATGAAAGTTGGGGTTCTTTTAAATCCTGTGCCTATATTTATATAAATGCTAATTGTGTTAGGTAATCTCAAGGATTTTTTTTCTTTCTCCCTTAAGAGAAAGGGAAACAAGGAGTCTCTGTCTCTGTCTCTCTTAAGCTTATACACACATACACAATATGATGCCATCATCTTCAAAATGATATTATTATTATCACCTGTCTTCTGTTTCTTCTAGAAGTTGTGTTTGAGCTAAATGTATATATTTAGTGTTCTAAAATGGCTCTACTGAAGAAGTGTTAAAAGCAAGATTAAAACTAAAACTGATTTAAAAGGGACTATGTCAAATGCCCAACAGATTTATTTCAGTCATTCATGAATTGTCACGTATTCATTCCCAATGGTGGTGGCATACATTCTTAAAAAGTAATGTGAAAATTATAACATATTTTCTCAAAATTTTACAGAGTTTTAACTACTGAAATATTTGCATGCAAAAATATATTACATAATTTTGCTAAAATGTTAAAAAAAAAAAAAGCAAAAAGCTACAATTTTACGCAAATCCCTTCTGAGAAAAAAAATTGATTCTTACATAAGATTGTTGGATATCCAGCCAAAGGGAAGGCTACTTCAGTTTTCTTCCTCTTTACCGGAGAGCATACATGGTGAGGTGGAGATTATACTTAACCCAGACTCTCTTTTCGGACTCCATCATTAATTACTCACATTGTCTCTGGAGAAATCCCCTAACTCCTTTGAATGACGACTTATTCTTCTGTGAAATTTGGATTTATATAATAGTTTATTATTTTTATTTTTATATCTGCCACCTCATATTTTTCTGATATCAACCCCAGTGAGGTATTTGGTGATTCTCCTTATCACTTAAAATAAAACTGTGACCTGGTTAAGTAAAAATGATTTTTTTAGAATTTATAATGAATTTAGGCAAGTTAATTACCTTCTGTGTTTCAATTCTGATCTGAAAGTAATGGAGATAGTTATATATCTTACAGGATTTTGAGGATTAATTAATAATAATGTTTAGAACCGTCTTTGAGACAAATTAATACTTCAATTATTGTTGTTGATGGTGATGTAAGAACATCATTATGGTTAGCATTTTGTTATAGTTAAAATTGCTTGGACCAGATACCTTATACGACTATATTATAGTGATTTGATAAAAGGAAAATATATATGGCATCTGAATGTATGTTGAAGACTATAACATTCCCCATTTGTAAAGTGTGATTTATAAATTCAGAATACAATAGTATATGATGCAAACACATTCAGTTAAAAAGTCATTGAGGCCGGGCGCGGTGGCTCAAGCCTGTAATCCCAGCACTTTGGGAGGCCGAGTCGGGTGGATCACGAGGTCAAGAGATCGAGACCATCTGGTCAACATGGTGAAACCCCGTCTCTACTAAAAATACAAAAAATTGGCTGGGCATGGTGGTGCGTACCTGTAATCCCAGCTACTCAGGAGGCTGAGGCGGGAGAATTGCCTGAACCCAGGAGGCGGAGGTTGCGGTGAGCCGAGATCACGCCATTGCACTCCAGCCTGGGTAACATGAGTGAAACTCCGTCTCAAAAAAAAAAAAAAAAAAGTCATTGAACATTTAGAATGTCAAGAAAAGAACAATGACAACAAAAATCAGTTTTTAAAAAATATATTGTGATTTTGGAAATGATTTCTACTCACTGATCTTAAAAAAAAATGGCAAGTTCCTGATGATTCACCAATGACAAAATCCTTGTCTGAATTATTCTAAGTGATAAAAAAAAATGTAGTATTTTTATAGTTTGTATAGGCTGAATCTTTTTATGTTAAATTCTAAGTTCTCCTTTGAATTATATAGCATATAAATTGTTACCTTCCATATTTCATAAATTATGGAATTAAATGTATATAATCTAATTAACTTGGACAAGCTCATTGAAACTATGTGATGGAGTCAAGCTGTAGTCCAGATTTATTCAGTGCAAATCACATGTGCTTTACCCTACTGCAGTAGGGCAGATGGCGAAGAGGGATCTAATGGCAAGCGGTCTAGGAAACCTTTCCAACTCCATTCATGTGAAGGAAGTGCCAGGTTGTAAAGGGCTTATTCCAGGTAATTTAAATAACAGAAACCAAGGATTTGATTTCTTTTTTTTTTTTTTTTTTCATTAATCCCATAATCTGTAGTTTGGTACAAAAGGCTGCATACTTCTGAGCTCCAGGTTGACCAATGTGTGCTTAGAGAATGTTTTGTTTGTGATCAATAAAATTTGATCCTGAGAATTCAAAAACTGCCTTCATTATTCGGTTAGCTTCTACATGAATTGAAAGTACAAGTAGGAAGAAAAAAATATTGCTCATTGTAAAATTGGCTCTAGCTGGAAATCTATTTTGAGAGCTTGCAGACTAATAATCAAGTACAAAATTAGAAAATATTAAAATCAAAATAATAGGTCTCAGAATAACACTGTGGAAAATAAATCATTCATTCAGTCAGCCATAACACTAAAATTGTCAAATACCTATTAAATGTTTGGAATTATATGAAGTGGTGAAATACAAATTTGATATACACAAAATACTTACACAAATGTTTACCAGTTGTTTCTTATTTAAAAAAAAATAACTACTCCCTAATGTCTTTATTTTTAATTTAACTTTTTTCTTTCCAAAATATTTAATTGACAAATAACTGTATATATTTATGGGATACAATGTGATGCTTTGATGTATGTGTACATAGTGGAATTTTTAAATGAAGCTAATTAGCAAGTCTATCGCCTAGCATACTTATTTTTTGTAGTGAAAACATTTAAAATCTACATTTTAAAACAATTTTGAAATATGCAATGCATTATTATTTATCACAGTCATCTTTCTGCACAACAGATCAATAAACCTTATTACTCATTTCTAACTGAAACTTTTTTACCCTTTTATCAACATGTCTTTTCCCAACCACATGTGTTTCCATAACCCTGGTAATCTCCTTTCTGTCCTCTACTTCTATGAGTTCAACTTCTTAAGATTCTATGTGTCAGTGGGATCCTGCCATGGTAGTCTTTCTGTGCCTGGCTTATTAGCATAATAGACTCTAGCTTCATCTCTCTTGGTGCAAATGGCAGAATTTCCTCCCTTTTTCAGCTGAATAGTATTCCATTGTATATATATACCACGTTGTCTTTATCCATCTATCTGATGATGGACACTTAGATTTTTTCCATATCTTAACTACTGTGAATCATACTGCAATGAATGAATACCGTTTAGTCATAATAATATCTGTTTCTTTGTTATTCAGTCTTAATATTTACATAGGAGGAATGGCTTTTGGAATTGCTATGAAGGGAAAAAAGTATATGGAAAGTGTTTCAAAGTAGAAATGACAATAGCAGGAGACAGTATTGAAGAAAACATATAGGGAACAGTAATTATTCTCCATGTATTTTAGATACTCTTATTTGAAGAAATAAAACCAGAAGAACTTTCCGCTAAGGTGTCATAAATAATTAAATTGATACTTCAAACAAAGAATGTAGAGACAAAGCAGGGAATCTTAAAAGAGACACAGAAAACCCATAGGGCCAAATACTTCCAACATTTTAAGACCCAAAGAAATAATATAATGTCAGTGCAGGCAGCAGTTGCATGAAAGTCAGTGTCCCAGAGGTTCAATATTTCTATTAATAAAGAGCAAAAGTCTTAGAACTACGAGAAGAAATAATTTAGAATGCATAGATACGTTCCAGGCATCTGAGAATGAGAGTTACACCTTGAAAAAGTCATAAAATACTATTACATTTTTTGGAGAGGAAATATTATAGCTCATAAAGTTTAGCAGAGGTTCAATTATTACTGATTAAAATGTGTTTGGTGCTATATTACCCTTTTTCGGGTTTTGAGTTTTAAGAAGTACAGACCTGCTTAGGCTAACCAGTTGATGAAAATTTATTTTACAGTTAAGATATGTTGAGAAGGAAGCCTTCAACACTGTTTCCCATATTGCAGTTGACTGACTTGGCTTTGGTTATAACACCTGGTTCTGAGACTTGTGCCCATGGTGGCATACCCAGCATCACATGACTATCTAGCTTAAGAAATACCTGAGACCATTCCTCTAAAAAGAAGTCTAGGCCACTCAAATGCTGCTTAGAAGTTGAACATGTTCCATGGCTTACAAATTCATATTGCGTTTACTAGAATGGGTCGTAAAGCTCACACACATCTCGGAGCCTTACGATGGGAAGAATAGAGGATGTTATGGGTCCTATTCAAGGAAAGTAAGATAGAGTGGATCTTTCACATATTGAGAATATGAGGAATATAAAGAGCAATGAATGGTTCCAGTTACAGTATACACATAAGGATCACCTGGAGAACGCTTTTTATTGTTTATATTTGTTCCCTTAATATGATTCAGTAGATCAGGGAACAAGACCCAAGGATAAGTAGATTTTAAGAGCTTCCAGTGTAATCTAATGTATAACTAGAGTTGATATCCGTAGGTCTAGATTAGGAAATATGTTTGTTTGTCTGAGTAACTGTAATAATGTTACAGGTGATTTAGGTTGGTGATAAGTCCTTGAACAAGGAACACAGCCTGTTATCTTTTGTTCATCTCCTAAAAGTTTTGACTACCTAGTTCAAAAGAATAAAATACCTTTGCTAAATGGAAACATTTTATTGCACCCAAGAAGAAAAAAAATAGAAGTAACAAAAATGTCAAACCCATAGTGATTGGAAATGTTTATTAAGTGTGTATTTAGTATAAATTTGATGAAGTGAAATCAAATACAGTGCACAATTTATACATATTCAAATACACCCATTGTAACTCTCAGGCACCTTGCTGCTTTTCCTTCTTAAAACAAGGTGAAACTTTGTTACAGATAATATGAAGTTTTCAGGCAAAAATTACCATTGATAATTTTGTTTTTAGTTGAATTTAGCATGTATTATCTATATTAAATTCCAAAATTATATATAAACCACAATTTAAAAACCAGGACATGCTGTATTGCCGCACTTCAAAGTGATATCCATTAACTTCATGGAGTATCTATTTTCCCATCTGCTTTCTTGAATTGAAACTATGACAAGCAATATGTCTCTTCTGCAACACACAGAACCATAAGAAGACCAAATTCTTCATAACCAGTATTCAAGGGGGGTATACCCCCTCCAAGGACTGATGTGAGGACTGAGCATTGAGAGACATCTGGGATCACTCATTACGTATTTCTTCATTTTACTTTTTTTTTTAGATGTAGTTTCACTCTTGTTGCCCAGGCTGGAGTGTGATGGCACAATCTTGGCTTACCACAACCTCCACCTCCCAGATTCAAGCGATTTTCTTGCCTCAGCCTCCCAAGTAGCTGTGATTACAGACATGTGCCACTATGCCCAGCTATTTTTTGTATTTTTAGTGGAGACTGGGTTTCTCCTTGTTGGTCAGGCTGATTTCAAACTCCCAACCTCAGGTGATCCACCCACCTCAGCCTCCCAAAGTGCTGGGATTACAAGCATGAGCCACCACATCTGGCCATTTCTTCATTTTTCTATGTGCCAGTCGTACCATTCATCACCATTACATTTTATGCACATGCATTCCTCCAAACTTTTGCTATTCTGTTTGCATATGTACCTTATTTTTTCTATACCACTCATTCTCCATTCATTCAGAGGTCAACTATTATCTCTTAGAGGTCAACTATCGTCAGCTTCTCTGTATGCTACACTCACTATTTCCATGCTTCAGCTAATTAATGGATAACTCCCTTGTACTTACACAAACTTCTGGTGTCTTACCACATTCTATGTTAATGTCTGAGTGATTGCACATATGTTTGACTCTTCTTTTGTTTTGTTTGTAAGTTATTTGATAACATGGGCATCGCTTTTCCTTTTGGCATAAGCATAAGTTTACCCTGTTGTTGGATGTACATGGGAAATTGTTTTCTCACACAGACAGAAAAGTAATGTCATCCAGCTCCAGAGGCCAGATGTGCTCACTCAGGAAGATTGTCAGGAAGACACATGAAGATAATACGGGTCACAGTATCTCTTTTGTTTTGCACCAAAATTACCAGAGATTGCCTCTTTAAACATGTGCCTAAATATTTCACTGCACTGATCCCTCAAATCATGTTGTAAACACCAATGTTCAGAAACTGTTTCATAATTTTATTTCTCAGTTACTTTTTCATAAAACCCTCAGTTACATGATTTCTTTCTCTCTGCTTTGATAGAGAGGAAGCTAAATGGATGGTAGATGGGAGAAAGGGAGATGATTGAGAGAAAAAGTGACAGATGGTGAGTGAGAGAGATATAAGAAGGAAGTAGGTAGATAGGTTAGATATGTGTTGATGGATGTTAGATGTGGTTTTAAAATATGTCCATACATTTAGATACCTGTCTTTTCAAGTTATGAAGCTTAATTTCCTCCACTTTGGTGTGGATTGTATTTAATGACGTATTTCTGACAAATAAGTTATAGCTGAAATGACAGTGTACTACTTTGAAGACTAGTGATAAAAGGTACTGAGCCTTTCTCCTCCCTTGCTCTCTCTGGGATCCTTCAACATTGGGGAGTTATCTGCCATGCCACTCAACCAGCCCATGAAGAGTCTCATAAGAACTGATGTTTCCTGCCACCAGTCACGTCAGTGAGTGATCTTCGAAGTGAACTGTCCAAATGATATGCTGACTAAAAGCTCATAAGAGACCCTAGCCAAACCACTCAGCTAAGTCACTCATTCTTGATCTAGAGACACTGTGAGATAAATATTTATTGTTTTAGATTATTATTTTGGGGGTGATTTGTTATACAGTAATAGATAATATAGTGTATGAGAGAGAAATTGATAGATGAAAAATCAGAGAGAAGTAGAAAAATTGTAATATACCAGTAGATTTTCATACAAAAGATACGTTATTACAGAAATATGTTTGACAATTCAAAATTGTATGTAATAATACAGTGATAGCTGTCATTTTATATAAATTAATTTTATCACAAATTTGAGGTTTGATAATAAACAATTTCATATAAATCTGTAAGCTTTTATTTTCTATTTCATCTTTATGGTACTTCCTAGATCTACTCAATAATCACATCGAATGAAAATAAGCAAAATAAATCAATGAAAAGTAAGCTCAATGTAATTTTCTCACTCTCAATATTTGGTTCAAATTTTAAATTTAAATATGCATTTTTGAGGAAGCTGTCAATTATTACCTTTTTCTGTCTTCTGAAGTACAGTGGCTATAAACATATTGTATGGATGGGAAGACTAAGGCAAGGTAGGTAGTGAGTGTCTGGTATGTGAATGATGGCCTAAGGTGTGAATTTTTTTTTTTTTTTTTTTTTTTTTTGAGATAGAGTTTCGCTCTTGTTACCCAGGCTGGAGTGCAATGGCACGATCTCGGCTCACAGCAACCTCCGCTTCCTGGGTTCAGGCGATTCTCCTGCCTCAGCCTCCCGAGTAGCTGGGACTACAGGCACGCGCCACCATGCCCAGACAATTTTTTGTATTTTTAATAGAGACGGGGTTTCACCATGTTGACCAGGATGATCTCGATCTCTTGACCTCGTGATTCACCCGTCTTGGCCTCCCAAAGTGCTGGGATTACAGGTGTGAGTCATCGCGCCCAGCGTGAATTATTGAATTTGCACTTTATTTTGAATAATATCATTTAACCTACTAGGTGAACAGCTTTCCATTGCACTGTATCTATGGGTCTGTCTCATAGAGTTTAATATGTTTTTAAAAAACTTTAGTTAAACAGAGGGATTTTGGTTGTTTCTAGGATTGTTTCAAGGAAATCTATTAAAGAGAAAAGAAATATAAAATTTCTGAAATTAAAAGTTTAAGATCTGTTTTATTCTAGAATATCGGCATTTCACTAACTCTGCTTTGAGTGAATGAAAATCTATCTAGTTATTCCTAAAATTATTACTGTGAGAGTGTAATTTATGGTGAATTATTTTTATACCATTAGGAATTTGTGTTGAATGAAATGAGTCACCATGTAATTGCATTGTTTATCTTAACCAGTGTTTGCTTGATGTAGATTCATATTTCTATGTAATTACAGTATTACATGTTTAAAAGTATGAAAAATATACATTTATTTCTACTCACACCTGCTTTATTTTGATTGTCTAGTACGTAGTTTTTTATGAATTTATCATAATAGGAATTGATTAACATAGTAGGAATCAATTTGATTAATCTGGATGAAAATTTTTCCTATCAGTGCTCCTCACTGCCAGTAGGATGTGTTTTCCTTCCTTCTTTCCTTCTTTCATTCCTCCCTCTCTAATTCCCCTTCTTTCTTTTATCTCTTCAATTCTTTTAATGTATGAGTTTAAATTCAATTACAGTTGGGGATAAGGCATATACAGAGAATAGAATGAGAGGGAAGAGGAACTTGGGCATGTGTGTGTGATAGCTTTGACTTTTTCATTTCAATTAGATAGACAATAGTATTATATATGCATATGTATAAATAAGTGAACTCTACATGTATATGGAATTATTCCCTGAATTGACAACAAAGTATTATTTCCATTTTATAGGTATAAATATTCAGGAACAAAGGGTCTAACTGACTTGTTTGTTTGTATGCTTAGTTCTTCTCAGAACATCTTTATTTTTTTAGACCATGCAGTTATATGAAAGTAACCTGAATTATGATTTCCAAGCTACTTTTCTTTTTTGCTGAGATAATGACCTGCCTTACAATAAATAGCTTCTTAGAATTGAGTACTTTCTTTAGAAGACAATCAGCACCCCCACACATATTTATTTATTTATTTATTGCCTGTTCTTCAGCTGATTGTCTTCTGAAGAAAGTGATCAATTCTAAGAAGCTATTTATTGTAATGCAATAGTAGAGTGTCCCTGCAAGAAACAAGAAATGTTCAACAGATGAAATAACAGTTGGTAAAATTTGATATGAATAAGGTGTTCATAGTCAGGTTTTCTTCTATTAAATTATTTGAATCTATGAATTATCCTGTGGTATTAGACTGCAGTATAATATGACATCTGATTTAGCACATCCACATGTATTTAATTGTTTTAAGAGTAATGAATTAAGCATACCACCAAGTGTATCATGCCTCTCTATGGTCTGTCATTTGAATGATTTCAAGAACCACTGCCCTGAGGTCCTCTTTTTGCTGGTTGAAAATGTGCAGTAACAGGTTCAGACACTAATTTGTGCCTAAGTGATAGCTAATATATCTTCCTCCCAGGTAGTATTTAGCTTGATTAAAATGGACAGATCAACATAAGGCATTTCTAGTGGGAATTTCAAGCACCACTGAAAGCTAATTGGGCAAGACAAAGCTTATAAAAAAGAAAGTACACTTGGAGTTACCAAAATTCTAACTGGATGCTACAAAAAAATGTATTTGCATTAAATTTATTACAAGCACTTTGATCCTTCTCACTTCATGCCCTCTAAGGAGTTGCTTACTTTACCTATGAGTTTAATCCCATTACTTGTTAGCAAATTGTAGAAAAGTTGCTGTTGACATGTCACATAATGCAACAATATGTGCCATGTATTTACAAAGTTTGCATTTGAGGGACAGAATTTTGGAGAATCTGTAAAAACATAATTAGACTTTCCCTTTCTAACCATAACCAAACAAATTACAAATATATAAAACACATGAATCATTAAGTCAAAGTCTTACACAGACTATGGAAGGTAACAATTATAAGTGATGAAACCAGGTGGAGACCCCTGCAAATCTGAGGGTGAATGATTTCTCAGAAGTCCTATGTTTTTCTTTTTTTAAATTAAAATTCATGTTTTTACAAAACAATGTTGTGGGCCAAACAAAAAATTTCTACTGGCCACACTATATCCACAGATTTCTATTTTGTAAACTCTGCTGGAAAATTTTAACTGCAAACTTACTTAATCATGAGTATATCATAAAGTATATTAAATTTCATCCAATGTAATGGAAAAGGATGATCCTAGAATGTGTAAAGTAACTATTTAATGAATTTCTTTCTGGTCTACTTGCATTTTATTCATGAAAAACAGTTTTATCAGAGATATTTCTCTGTAGCTATCCTCATATTACATGATTGTAATTGCTTTTTGTTTATGAGATTGTATGTCCTCCACTAGTGCAGAACCAGATGAAACTTGAGTTTAATCTGGCATGATTCTTTTTAACACCTGGCTTACCCATTCTCTCTCCTGGGGAAAGGATTAAATATGTTATGATGTTTTTTCCTTGTTGATTATACATTATTAGAGAAAGCTAAGTGTTCTTTGTCTAATATAAACTAGAATTGTTATTTTATTTTACTTTAAGTTCCAGAATACATGTGCAGAATGTGCAGGTTTGTTACATAGGTGTACATGTGCCATGGTGGTTTGCTGCACTTATCAACCCCTCATCTAGGTTTTAAGCCCCACATGCATTAGGTTTTTGTCCAAATGCTCTCCTCTCCCCTTAGACCCCACCCTCTGTGCTGTTCCCCTCCCTGTGTCCTGGTGTATGTTGTTCTTTTCCCTGTGTCCATGTGTTCTTATCCTTCAGCTCCCACTTATGAATGAGCACATTTGGTGTTTGGTTTTCTGTTCCTGTATTAGTTTGCTGAGAATAATGGCTTCCAGCTTCTTCCATGCCCCTGCAAAGGACATAATCTCATTCTTTTTTATGGCTGCATAGTATTCCATGGTGTATATGTGCCACTTTTTCTATATCTAGTCTATCACTGATGGGCATTTGTGTTGGTTCCAAGTCTTTGGTATTGTGACTAGTGCTGCAGTAAACATACATGTGCCTTTGGGTATGTACCCAGAAATGGGATTGCAGGATCAAGTGGTATTTCTGGT
This sequence comes from Sapajus apella, assembly GCF_009761245.1. Taxonomy (NCBI): domain Eukaryota; kingdom Metazoa; phylum Chordata; class Mammalia; order Primates; family Cebidae; genus Sapajus; species Sapajus apella. The sequence continues at coordinate 23,269,350 of NW_022436948.1, read as the reverse complement.
TCTAGATCCTTGAGGAATCGCCACACTGTCTTCTACAATAATTGTATATCCTTTGCCCACTTTTCGACCGGGTTGTTTGTTTTTTTCTTGTAAATTTGTTTAAGTTTCTTATAGAATCTAGATATTAGACCTTTATCAGATGGGTAGATTGCAAAAATTTTCTCCCATTCTCTAGGTTGCCTGTCAACTCTGATGCTAGTTTGTTGTGCAGAAGCTGTTTGGTTAAATTAGATCCCATTTATCAATTTTGGCTTTTGTTGCAATTGGTTTTGATGTTTTAATCATGAAGTATTTGCCCATGCCAATGTCCTAAATGGTATTGCCTAGATTTTCTTCTAGGGTTTTTGTGGTTTGAAGTTCAAAGGATATGAACAAACAGTTCTCAAAAGAAGATATTTATGCAGCCAAGAAACATATGACAAAAAGCTCAACATCACTGGTGGTTAGAGAAATGCAAATCAAAACCACAATGAGTTGCCATCTCATGCCAGTCAGAATGGTGATTATTAAAATACCAGGAAACGATAGATGTTGGTGAGGCTGTAGAGAAATAGCAACACTTTTACACTGTTGGTGGAAGTGTAAATTAGAATTATTCTTAACAAGGTAACTTTGTGTATCCCTGAATCAGACTTCCTTTGCTTTATAAGCTATCCAAATATGCCCTTAAAATACAGTCTTTATTATATAAAATTATGTAATACAATATACAATTTATTTGTTCTTTATTTTATAAAATGTAATCAATTCATATAATATACGCAATATCATCTAATCACCTTCATTATATAAGAAATAATCTAATCAATCAGTTATATATGCCAAAGCACAGGAGAGAAATGCAAGAAAATTTTTCAAAACTGAAATCAAAATAAAACAAAAAAGGAGTGACATATGTCGAGTTGCTAGATGTTATAAACAATAATGCCTTTCTGTATCAAGCAACTAAACAAATGAAGCTATTTCCATACTCATACACTCTTAGTGCATTTTTAACCACGAGAAATTATGCTGGATAAACCGGTAGCCAAAATAAAATGAAAAGGAATTCATCTCGTGACAAACTTCCAAAATGTTATTTTTCTTTATTTTCTCCATTTTTTTCCCTTTCCCTTATTCATTCCTTTCTGTTCTTGCAGGGACATTGTTATATTACAAGTCCAGCCTTACATTTTATGTCTCACATATATATTGATGATCGTCTCTTTTAATGACATCAGTAGTATTATCATAATCTGACTCCAGATTGACAAATCTCCCAGCACTATAAACCACTAGAAAACTGGTCATTTTTCTCATTCCATGTGTTTTTTATTTTACCCTTTCCATTTTCCCTTTTCTCCGATCTTGATTTCTCAATAATTAGAAGCCTACATCATTTGACTGCTTCTTCTAAAGTCCTTTTACAAGTTTCTGCCAGTATTATTGTTACCCTTCCTTTTACTGCTGTCACACTTTGCATATGCACTATTCTCACATCTTTCTTGAATATCAAAATGGTGGGTATGTCTCATGTTACCTACTGAATTCATTAAGCAATTTAAATGAAAGTAGGCTCATTTTGGCAATTCTTAACAGTACATAGAACAATTCCTCCTTTACATGGTAGTTCCTCAGTAAGTATTATTTGTTATTATCTGAATGTTTGCCTTTTGGAATCATGTGTTGAAACCTTATTGCCACTAGTAGTAGACAATATTAGGAGGTGGGGCCTTTAGGAGGTGATTAGGTCATTATAATTCCATTATAAATGGAATTAGTGTCCTTTGAAACAGACCCCAGGGAACTGCCTTGACCCTTCCACAATGGAAAGACATCACTAGAAGGCTCCATCTATGAATCAGGAAACACACCCTCAGCAGAATCTGCGAGAATCTGTTAATACCTGGATCTTTGACTTGCCAGCCTTCAAAACAGTAAGAAATAAATATTTGTTGTCTATAAACAACACAATTTTGGTGATTTGTTACAGCAGCCCAAACAGACTAAGATACTATTTGGATGAACTAGTCTAAAATCAACCAAAATTTAGAAACAGTTTTGTTTCTATACTAGAAAACTGTTCAAACTTAAAATACTTACACTATGGTATCATGGAAATTGCTTAAACACTGGAGTTCTAAGGCCCAGTAGGTAACTAGCCTAGATGTCAGACACAGAATTACTAGTGATTCATATACTCAGGCTTTTGGCATCTGACCTCAGTGAAATATGCTTGATTTTATCCAAGTATATAGGAAATTTCAAAATGCAAAGGAATTATAAAATTTAACAGCTGTGGAAGATGCCCAATTTTAAGAATCAAAAAGAAGAATATAATGATTTGTTAAACCAAAAACTTACACCAGAAAATAAAGTATCAAAACAAGGATTCAATCTCAGGAGTCTGAAAATCAAGGCAGTAATTTACCGAATTTCATTTGTCTTATTTATATTTTTGTCTCAACTTAGTATCAGACACAGCACTTAGCACATTTAGAGCATTATTCCTTTTACTTCTTAGAAAGAACGTATGACATAAATGCTACTCATCTGCCACTTGACACGCGAAAAATCTGAAACTCTGAAAAACCACAAAATTTGACTAAAGTTGCGAGCTATTAAGTGGCAACGCCAGGCTATCTTACTCAGGTCTGATATTGAAACTTGAGCTTTTAATTACTCGTAACTCTGGCTCAGAAATCTAGGTCAGTTGCCTGTAATAAAAGATGTTCTTTATAGCTTGAATTTTAATCTGCTAGTTAAGTCATGTTTGGGGTGATGAGAAAATGGCATATTGAACAATTGATACACTTTTCTTCTCAAGTTCCCTCTTCTTTCTTCTTCTAGAGCATTATTTTGAAAAGAGATGAACTTTAATATCTAGACCATAACAAAACATCTGGACAGTAACCTTACCATGCTAATGGCTGAAGTTGGCCCTATGATATTGTGCAGCTCATTTCACCTCTTCTTTTGCCCATTCTAGTTGTAAATAGCTGTAATATAACAGGATACTTCTAAAGCAGGAGAAAATATGTATGAAGTGTATGTAGAGTTGTTGGAATAAGAGGATCACCTCAGTGATAGGGTTATAGGTCCTTCATTTGTAACAGTGTTGTTTATGGTACATCTGTTGTGAAGAATGACAGATGTTACAGATGTTATTTCTAACTATTTACCCACTGGGTGACAGTTAATGTGTGTGTGTGTGTGTGTGTGTGTATACACACATAGCATATATACATATGTGTGTGTGTGTGTGTATACACACATAGCATATATACATATGTGTGTGTGTGTGTACATAAATGTATACATATAAAGTGTTTATATATTACTGGAAGTTATCAAGAATTTTTTGCATCAAAACAGGTTTGGTGCCAACCAGTATCCTGGATAGAATAAATACTAAACTATCAGAATAATGTTGACGGTTTGGGAAGGGCACAGGTGAAGAGTCCGTATCTGACGGTTTTTTGAAGACTGGGATCATAGTAGCCCCTTATGTCTTGTAGAATTGTCCTTGGTCTTAGCACTGAATGAGAGTTATCCCCAAGTACATTGGAGGACACTGGAACAGACCTTAGCTTATGAGTAGCTTACAGGCATCCATGTGAGGTGTGCTGTATATATCGAAGAGACTGAAATGTGCTTCTCATGTTGCACTTTGTTAAGGACTTTACCTCCCAGATTCTGAGGCTGGCTCAGAATTTAATAAAGCAGGGCGTCACCTTCTGTGAAATCTCTAAGCTGTCTCTGCTTACTTCTGCCTCTCTGAAACCATGGCCAAGAGTGAGTAATCTATTGCTGTCATTTTACTGTATCCTTCAGCTGACAGTGTTTCTGCTTCTGTGATGGAAGCCTTTTGGAAGGGTTTGATTGTAAAAATCCTTCAAACTGTTCTGAAGAGTGTTCTATGTTTTCTTCTTTATGTTCATAGCACTAACCACTTCCTAATATATGAACTACTTCGCCTAATATATAATCTTTCTTCGCCTCCCAACTACTAGAATGTAAATTTCACAGTTGCAGTGTTTTCATTTTTTCGTACTTGACAAAGGTGACCTAACTGCCTAGAATAGTTACTCGGTATGAGTAGGTTCCCCTAAATATTTGTTAAATAAACATGTGCCAACTTTGTTGACATAAGCTGAGATATGCCGTATCTACTCCAGGCTGCGATGATTAGATCTAAGAGTCTCAGGTAGCCGGAGTCCCTTGCCAATTGGCTCTTTCCTCATTCTGTCATTGGTGAAGTTTGACTATGACCTCAACATAATCTCTGATTATGACCAAGAACATAAAGAATTATGGTAGTAAATGCCTCCTTAGGGTAGGCCCATGGCCCTGCGTAGGCCCCTGTTTAAAGCCAGATTTCAATAATGTAGTGTATATTGGGTTGGGTAGAATAGAATGGAGACATAAAAATAATATTTCCAATTACTAGACTAGTATAAATGCTACTGGGGGCCAGGCTACTCCTGTTCATTGCCTGTAGAGGTTTATTATTTTAGCTGGATGGCATAAGGTTTGATGATGGACTGTTCATATCTTTTTGTAAAAGCAATGAACTATATTAAACAAAATTAATTGTTGAAGTCTTCCACACTTGGATTTTGGGAAAGTCTCCCTAATTTGTTGATAATATAAAGCTCCACCTCTACAATCACATGCATTTTTTCCCCATTTATTTATTTTATTGCATTTTAGGTTTTGGGGTACATGTGAAGAACGTGCAAAATTTTTGCATAGGTACACACGTGGCAGTGTGATTTGCTGCCTTCGTCCCCATCACCTACATCTGGCATTTCTCCCCTTGCTATCTCTCCCCAGCTCCCCACCCCCCACCGTCCCTCCCCTATGTCCCCCCAACTGACCCCAGTGTGTAGTGCTCCCCTCCCTGTGTCCATGTGTTCTCATTGTTCAACACCCACCTATGAGTGAGAACATGTGGTGTTTGATCTTCTGCTCTTCTGTCAGTTTGCTGAGAATGATGGTTTCCAGGTTCATCCATGTCCCTACAAAGGACCCAAACTCATCATTTTTGATGGCTGCATAATATTCCATGGTGTATATGTGTGACATTTTCGCTATCCAGTCTATAGCCGATGGGCATTTGGGTTGGTTCCAGGTCTTTGCTATTGTAAATGGTGCTGCAATGAACATTTGTGTGCACGTGTCCTTATAGTAGAACGATTTATAATCCTTTGGATATATACCCAGTAAGGGGATTGCTGGGTCAAATGGAATTTCTATTTCTAGGTCCTTGAGGAATCGCCGCACTGTCTTCCACAATGGTTGAACTAATTTACACTGCCACTAACAGTGCAAAAGTGTTCCTATTTCTCCACATCCTCTCCAGCATCTGTTGTCTCCAGATTTTTTAATGATCGTCATTCTAACTGGCATAAGATGGTATCTCAATGTTGTTTTGATTTTCATTTCTCTGATGACCAGTGATGATGAGCATTTTTTCATATGTTTGTTGGCCTCATGTATGTCTTCTTTTGTAAAGTGGCTGTTCATCCTTTGCCCACTTTTGAATGGGCTTGTTAGTTTTTTTTCTTGTAAATCTGTTTTAGTTCTTTGTAAATTCTGGATATCAGCCCTTTGTCAGATGGGTAAACTGCAAAAATTTTTTCCCAATCTGTTGGTTGCCGATTCACTCTAATGACTGTTTCTTTTGCTGTGCAGAAGCTGTGGAGTTTGATTAGGTCCCATTTGTCTATTTTGGCTTTTGTTGTCAATGCTTTTGGTGTTTTGGTCAAGAAGTCCTTGCTCCAGTTAGATTAAAGACTTAAACATAAGACCTAACACCATAAATACCCTAGAAGAAAATCTAGGCAAAACCATTCACATGCATTTTCTAAGGAGTATCATGGATCAAAACCCTGGGACCAGAGACTCACATAAGTCCAATTAAAAGAACATTTTACACTATATTTTATGTATATTATAGTTTGTAAGTATAGCCATTCAACTACTATTCTGCTAATGGACTTCTAACAGAAGGTGAGTCATTTCTGTGTGTTCAACCTCCTGTGATCAGCATCCAGAGAAAGTTTCATATATCCTGGAAGTCCAGTTTCATAAAACCTAAAGAGCAATGACCTCAAATGGCGTGTACTCAGTAACTGTAGAATAGGAAGGCTTTCTGATCTTTACAAAGATTGCCGGGGCATCTCTGATGAGATAATTGAGTTCCTCCTTTTGATCTTCTGTTTTGAACCTGCAGTAATTCATCATTTTAATCAAGCTGCTAAAGTACAGTTCAGGATGTCCAGTTCTAGGATGTACTGTTCTGGGCTTTCAGAATGTAGGAGGAGATGTTTGTATTATTTCAGTCTTTTTGATAAACAAATCATAAAGAAGAAACCACTTGTCTGAGATTGCCATTAAACTGTAAACTCTTTGGCAGTAAAATAAAGAGTTGGCTTGAACTGGAATACAACCAAATTTATCTGGAGGTTTGAACAAAGGCTAGTCACCGAAGTAATCATAGAATTGACAGTCAAGCACTCCTTTCCATCAGTTAAGTAAAGAATGAAGTAAATTGTTTACATGATTTTATCCCCCATTCTGAATGGAAGACAAAAGCTTCAGAAACACATGAAGGCAGATAAAACGTCCTGTGGCATCTTCTTGGTAATAAATAAAGCATATTGCTTTACCATCTGAGACAGTAAGAACCCAAACAATTTAAAAATGCCTCCAAAGGTTTTGCTAGATTACACAGCACAAAATTAAAAATCAGAATTATAAAAACTATGATGTACAAGAAAGACCATACAATGTTGATTCTTATGTGATCAGTCCATTCACACATGTATGGTGAAGAGAGGTGATCCACATGTGTAGGCTCGCAGTCACCGGGGAAACCTTAGTTAAATTCATCACATTCTTATTCTTTGTTTTAATTTCTGTTTAGTTTCCTAATTCCTTGAACTTTTGACTAAAGAGACTGATGAAGTTTAAAAGCACAAGTACAGGGTCGACTGACACACATTTAAATACCTTGAAAAACAACTTTGGCAGAAAAAGTGGAACATTACCTGTGAGTCACAGAATGTGTATTTTTTTGCTGTGAATTTTCTACTTTAAAGTATAGGTATTTAATATTCACTAGTGATACTTTCTTCACATCTGCTAAAGTACTAGATTAAGTAATAAAATATTGAGGGGATTTTCAAGATGGCTGACTAGGAACATCAGATACCAGTTCTGCTCAGAACAAAGATCAAAGTTACTGATGAATGGACATTTTCCTAATGGAAAACTAAGGGAAAGAACCAGGAATTGTCAGAGTGCCCTTGGAAATTAGCTGGGATGAAGAAAATAAAAGCAGAGAGAGTCTGGTAGAGATTGACTCCTGAGGTAATCATAGCCACACAGAAAGGGTAAGTGAGAGAGCTTCTCTGTTTTGTTGACCCCTGCGACAACCTGCTAACTGTGAAACTGTTGGAGAGACCCTCCACCCTCAGGACCTAAGGAAACACTGTCAGTGGCAATATGGGAACTTGCTGGAGACAGAGAACCAGGTGGCCGGCTTGCAGCTGAGCCTGCACTCTCCTTTTACATGAACTGAGATGGCAGGTACCTACTAGTTGCGCACCTATGGTAGTTCACTGTCCTCTCCAGGGAACCTCCACCCTTGAGTCACTGCACCCTCAGTTTCCCCACAAACATACCTACCCACACAACTCCTTCTGACTTTAGCAAGCAAAGTAGTCTGGTAGGTTCTTGTTGAGCTGTAGGACCCCTGAACATCTAAACCTAGGCTTGGGTTGCCCCTAAGGGAAAGAAAAGTGCAGCTCCATAAAGCTCATGTTGGGACAAAAGAAACATGCACTTGGCACCAATTGCTGAAGAGGGAGTTACTGACAGCCGAGAACAGATGTGGAGAGAGGGTCAGTACTCCGCCTTGCCTCATTCATTGCTAAAGATGAAGCAGTAGTTCTCCCTGGTGAGGGTCATTATATTTGTATCTGGAGAAAGTGCTTTCCACATTTTTTGTGGTAGCTCCACTCCTCCTGAAAATGAAGATGTACAGCTTGGACTTAGAAAAAGAGTGGGGCCCTACTTCCCCTCCCAACACAGCAAAAGAGGACAAACAAACCATAGAGTTGTCTACTGAGGGCTGAGAGAAGAGAGTCTTTGCTGAGCCTATTTTAGTGGTAGCTACCAGAGAGGTATATTCATGGTCCACAGCCACGCTGTAGCCAGGACCCAAAGCACAAAAACCATATGAACTGAAGATCATAAGTCCTGCAGTACCAGCATGATGAGGAAGAGGATTGCATTTTTTCCTGCTCAGAATGATGCGCTGGTGCACCCTCCTGCCCCTTCTCTGAGACCTCAGTACATCCCAAAACAACCCCCCTCTAAATTCCACCCCTAGTCAGGATGGATACTTCCATACTTAATCAGCCTACTGGAGGACAAAGTGGTTCTTACTTTTAAGCGTCATTTGCTGAACTGGATCCCCATATTCGACACTAAATAAAAAAGCTACTGCTAGAATGGCTTAGTGCTATTTCACGTGATAGGATTACTGAGACCTCTGGACCTGCAGCCCAGCAAGACATAATTTGTTGGATCAAATGTACAATGGATTGCTACAAGAAGCATCTGAGAAAGCCACTGTGCAGAAGCTGTCCACAACCAAAACACTCATTACAGAGCCTTGGACCCCTGAAAGAACCCAATAATGAATCCAAACAACCATACTCAATATAATCATGGTCATACCCTCAAGAAACAAAATAATTTTCTTTTAAATTACATCCAAATGATAGCATTTCTAACAATAAGAAGCAACACTCACACACACACACACACACACACACACACACACACAATTCAGGATATGAAAGAGAAGATAGCTATATTTCAAAGAAAAGAACTCTGGAACATCACTAAAGAAAATTCAAAATAAGAATGGAATCATGGGCAATAGAATAGACCAAGCAGAAGAAACAATTTAAGAGATTGAGGACTGTTTTTTCAGATTAACCCAGTCAGACAAAAATAAAGAAAAATAGAATTAAAAAAACAAAGCCTTCAAGAGATGTGGGATTATGTAAAACAACTGAACCCATGACTTATTGGCATTCCTGAGAGAGATGAAAAAGCCAGCAACATGGAAAACATAATTGAGGGAATAATAAATCTGAAAAAATTTTCCTAATCTTCCTAGAAAGATAGATATTCAGATATAAGAAATTCAGGCAACCACCTGCAAGATTGAGTACAAGATGATCATAATCAAGGTAAATAGTCATCAGACTATTCAAAGTCTACACACACACACACAAAAAAAAAAAAAAAAAAAAAACTTAAGATAGCAAAGGAAAAGATACAAATTACCTATGAAGGAAATCTCATCAGAGTAACAGCAGACTTTTCAGCAGAAATTTCAGAGGTCAGAAGAGATTGGGGGCTTATTTTTAGCCCTCTTGAAGAAAAAAAAAATGCCAGCCAAGACTTTTATTTTCTGCCAAACTAAGCTTTATAAATAAAGGGGACATAAAGTTATTCCCAGACAAGCAGAGTAAGGAAATTTGTCACCACCATACCAGCACTACAAGAAATGCTCAAAGGAGTCATAAACAGTGAAATAAAAGTACAGTACTTCCTATAATAAAAGCATTTCTAAGTACAAGTTCACAGATCCCGTAAATCCATTACACAACTGAGACTGCAAAGCAACTAGCTAACAGCACTATCACTGGAACAAAATTTCACATATGAACATTAACCTTGACCTGAAATGGTCTAATTTTTCTATTTAAAATACATAGATTGGTAAATTGGATTAAAAATACTTAACCACCATCTTTTGCTTTCAAGAGACCCATTTCATGCATTTTGATGCCCACAGTCTCAAAAAATTGAAGAAAGTAATGTCACACAAACGGAAAACATAAAAAGAGCGAGGGATACTGTTTTTGTATCATAAGTAACAGACTTTGCACCAGGAACAATAGAAAAAAAAAAAGGAAGGAATTATATACTGATAAAGGTTTCAATTCAACAAAAGATTTAACTGTCCTAGATGCATGCATACCCAATATCAGTGCACACAAATTAAAACAAACAAACAAACAAACAAAAAACAAATACTACTATACCTAAGAAAAGACATAGACAACAATACAGTAATAGTTGAGGACTCCAACATCCCACTTACATTTTTAGGTCATCAAGGCAGAAAATCAACAAGAAAATCTGGACATAAATTGAACTATTGACAAAATGCACAAACCATCCACCCAACAACTGGAAAATATTCTTTTTTCTCATCTGTACATGGGACATTCTCTAAAATTGAGCACATGCTTGGTAATAAATCCGGTCTCAATAAATTCAAAAGAATCAAAATTATATGAAGTATTTTGTCAGACAAAAGTGGAGTATAATTTGAATTAACTACCAAGAGAAACTCTCAAAACCACACAAGTACATGGATGTTAAATAATCTGCTCCTTATTGACCTACTCCTGAAAGACTTTTAGGCAATTAACAAAGTTAAGAAAAGAATCAAAAATGTTTTGAAACAAATGAAAATAGAGACACAACATACCAAAATCTTTGCGATACATTAAAAGCTGTGCTAAGATGAAAGCAATAATGCTAAATGCCAACATCAAAATGATAGAAAGATTTCAAATTTACAACCTAACATTCCAACTTAAAAAAGTACAGAAACAAGAGCAAATCAAACCCAAAGCTAGCAGAAAAATGAAACAGCAAAGATCACAGAAGAAATAAACTGAGATAAAAAATCATACAAAGGATTAATGAAAGAAAAATTAATTATTTGAAAGGATAAACAAGGCAATAGATAGCTAGCTAGATTAACTAAGAAAAAAGAAAAGATTCAAATGAGAACAGTAAGAAATGAGAAAGGTAACATTACAACTGATACCACACAAATAAAATACTCAAAGACCACTACCTACATCTCTGTGCATACAAACTAGGAACCTTAGAGGAAACGTATAGATTCCTGGAAACATACAACCTTCCAAGAATGAACCAGGAAGAAACAGAAACTCTGAATAGAGCAATAACAGGTTACAAACTTGAATCAGTAATAAATAATCCACCAACCACAAGAAGCCGAGGACCAGACAAATTCACAGCCACATTCTACCAGATATACAAAGCAGAGCTAGTACTAATCTTATTGAATATATCTCTGAAATCAAGGAGAAGGGGTTTCTTCCTAACTCAATCTGTTAAACCAGTATTAACCTAATACCAAAATCTGGCAAGGATACACATACATACAAAAGAGAAAACTACAGGCCAATATTCCTGACCAACATAGATGAAAAAATATTCCACAAAACACTTGCAAACTGAATCTAATAACACATCAAAAATATGATTCATCATGACCAAGTGGGTTTTATTCTTGGGATACAAGGATGACTCAATATGTGCAAGTCAATGAATGTAATTCACCACATTAACAATTAAAAACATAAACTATATGATTATCTCAATGGATGTGTAAAAGGCATTTCATAAAATATACCTTCATGATAAAAAACTCTCAATCAACTAAGCATCAGAGGAATACATCTCAAAATATAAGAGCTATAAATGACTAACCAATGGCCAACATCATACTGAATGAACAACAGTTGAGAGAATTTCCCTTAAGAACTAGTTCAGGAACAGAATTTCCTCTTTCTCCACCCCTATTTTATAAAGTATTGGAAGTTGTAGCCAGAACAATCAGTCAAGAAAAAGAAATAGAACTCATGCAAATAGAAAAAGAGGAAGTCAAATATATTAGTTCATGTCACACTGCTGATAAAGACATACCCAAGACTGATCAATTTACAAAAGAAAGAGGTTTAATGCACTTATAGTTCCACATGACTGAAGGCCTCACACTCCTGGCAGAAGGTGAAAGTCACATCTCACATGGTGGCAGAGAGAGAATAGAGCTTGTACAGGGAAACTCCCCTTTTTTAAATCATCAGCTCTGATGAAACTCATTCACTATCATAAGAACAGCATGGAAAAGACTTGCTCTCATGACTCAGTTACCTCCCAGTGAGTCCCTACCACAACACCTGGGAATTCAAGATGAGATCTGTGTGGGGAACTGCCAAAATGTATGATCAAATTATCCCTGTTCTCTGACAATATGAACCGATACCTAGAAAACACTAATGATTCCTCCAGTGGACTCCCAGACCTGATCAATTACTTTAGTATAAAGTTTCAGAGTACAAAATTAATGTGCAAAAATCAGTTGCATTTCTATATACCAACAATGCTAACGCAGATAATCAAATCAAGAACTCGATTTTACTTACAACTGCCACAAAAAATAAAATACCTTAGGAATACATTTAACCAAGGAGATGAAAGATCTCTGCAAGGTGAACTAGAAAATGCTGATGAAAGAGATTGCAGATAATACAACCAAATAGAAAAAACATCCCATGCTCATGGATAGGTAAAATCAATATTTTAAAAATAACTATACTGTCCAAAGTAATCAACAAATTCAACAAAATTCCTGTAAAATTACCAAAGACATTGTTCAAAGAAATGTTAAAATATACTAATGTAAAAATATGTTAAAATATACTAAATGTTAAAATATACTAAAATTCATAATGGAACAAACAAGAGCCAAATAACCAAAGCAATCCTAAGCAAAAAGAACAAAGCCAAAAGCATCACACTGCCTGACTTCACACTATACCACAAGAATATATAACCCAAACAGCACAGAACTAGTTCAAAAATAGATACATAGATCAATGGAACCGAATAGACAATGCAGAAATAAAACCACACACCTGCAACCAATTGATCTTTGACAAAGTTGACAAAAATAAACAACTGGGAAAGGACTACTTATTCAATAAATGGTGCTCAGTAAACTGACTAAACATATACAGAAGAATTAAACTGAACCCCTAAATCTAACCATGTATAAAAATTAGCTCAAGATGGATTAAAGACTTAAATATAAAATTAAAAAATATAAAAATACTAGAAGAAAACCTGGGCAAAGAGTTTTTGATGAAGGTCATAAAACAAATGCAACAAAAACAAAAATAGACAAATGGGATTTAAGTAAACTAAAGCACTCCTGCACAGCAAAATAAACCATCAACAAAGTCCAAAGATAGTTTACAAAAATGGGAGAAAACATTTGCAAACTATGCTTCTGAGAAGGGATTAATGTCCAGAATCTATAGGGAAATTAAAGCAACAAGAAATAAACAACTCAATTAAAAACTGGGCAAAGGAAATGAACAAATACTTCTTAAAAGAAGACATACAAGTGGCCAAGAAAGATATGAATAAATGCTAAATTTCAGAAATCATCAGAGATATACAAATTAAAATCACAGGGCAATAACATTTGATACCAACAAGAATGGCTATTATTGAAAAGTTGAAAAGTGATGAATATCGGTGAGACTGAGACAAAAAGGAAACGATTATACATCATCAATGGGAGTGTAAATTAGTTCAACCACAATGGAAAACAGTCTGGAGATTTCTCAAAATCTAAAAATAGAACTACCATTTGACCTAGAAATCACATTACTAAGTATCTACCCAACGGAAAATAAATCACTTTTTCAAAATGACACCTGCACTTGTATGTTTATGATAGCAATATTCACAATAGAAAAGTTATGGAATCAACCTAAGCATCAGTCAACGGTGTATTACAGTATATACATACATATCACATTTTATTATGATCTTTGGCATAAGTATGTGTGTGTGTGTGTGTGTGTGTGTGTGTGTGTGTAAATATATATGTATATATTTGAATACTACACAGACATCAAAATAATGCAGTTATGTCCTTCACAGTAACATGGAGCTAGGGGCCATTATTTTATGTGAAATAACTCAGAAGCAGAAAAACAAATGCCACATATCTCACTTATAAGTGGGAGATAAACAACGGATACACATGGAAATATAGGTGAACACTTAAGACTCCAAAATGGGAAAAAAGGAGAGTGAGGGGATGTGTTGAATAATTACTATTGAGTACTAGTCACTGTGTTCACGATTTGAGTGATGGGCTCAGTAGAATCCCAAACCTCAGCGTTATTCAATTACCCATGTAGCAAACCTACACAGAACCCCCAGATCTATAATAAAAACATAAAATATAAAAGATTTTTTTATTATTCATACAACCAACTCTGTTGTATGAGATGTACTAATTGAATGAAAAATATTAATGAATAAGTGGGGGTGTTATTTTGGTTTTGAAGCCTATCCTAGAACTCACTGATACAGTAATAGTCACCTTCTTTATCATCAATTAGAATATATTCAAATATTTTGCTTCATTTATTATTAAACTGATATTTTAATAAAGGTTTTTGATTTTAAAAATCCTTTCAAAAATATGAGTAAAATAATTAACCTTCCCTTTCTGGGATCAGAGTGGGCAGTGGAGTTGCATCTTTTTATTTGGGAAATTTAGATTTAAACATACTGTGTTTTTATCCATTCAACCAATGATATATTCCTTCATTATTTAAGAAACACAATAGTTGTCTGCAATGTTCCAGCCTCTGAGAGTGACTCTGAGGTTTAATAAATTCAATAAAACATTATCTTTTCTCAGCACAAATTGCATTCTAATTAGAGATATGGCCATATAAACAAATAATTATGCCCCAGATGAGCTGTGGAAGCACAAAAAGAGAGACCTATGTAAGTTTGTTGCATAGATAAACTTGTGTCATGGGAGTTCCTTGCACATAATCTTTCATCACCTAGGTATTAAGTCTAGGTACCCATTAGTTATTTTTCCTGATTCTCTCCCTTCTCCCACTAAGGAGATACCTGATGTGTAAATAGCAACTCACCAGGGGAAGCAGCTTGGAAAGGAGTTATACTTTCATTTGAGCGAATTTGAAGCGTACACCATATTTTAACATTTAATTATGTTTATTATCATATGAATTAGATGTAAATAAAGAACTTTTGATACTGTCACAATTTTTCTTAGCATTGATTGAGAAACTTGGTGAGTCCAGGCATACTTATTACATTATAATAAGCTTTGTTTTATACACAGCGTTCTTCAAATATTTACTAAAGCAATAGTCTGTTTCCATTTTGCTTTATAAGAATAAAACTTTAAATTTTTCACTACATTTCCTATTCCTCACCAGGGTAATAGAGTATCTGAACATTTGAGTATCATTTGCATGTAACTTCTACAACTTGTTGTACAACCTTGCCAGAGCTGGAAATCTTAAGTATGTCAGTCAACATCATCAATGCAGGAAAACTAATTTTGCTTAAATAAATTCACTTTAAATTTGGATTGTGTAAAGATTTTCTCAGTTCATTTGGAAGGAAACAATTGTAGATTCAATTTTAATTGATAATCTCCACTCAGTAGTGTACAAATATGGAGCAATTTTCTTATGTGAAACAAAAATTATATACATTTGTCTCTGTGAGCTCCTCTAAAGTTAAGAGGGAGAGTTCCTGTTGCAGCATTTAACATTTATTGATTATTTACTGTGTGTCAAACACTGATTTAAATTCTTTACAAAAATTCTTAGAAATATAATGGATCTAGTATTATACTCACATTTTATGTAAGAAAAGCACTAAAGACACAATGTTTGTTTCTTGCAGTTTATACAGTTAATTGTTGGTTTAATATACCTTCTTGAGATATTATCTGTGTATTGGGTGAGGAGGGACAATGTCCTTTTACACAGCTGTGGCTACTGGTGGGACCCTTAGACACATGCTCATATTCTGCTCATTGGCTCAGCTGCAGTATTTTTGGCTCTTGTGAATTTGACTCTTTGAACTGCTTATTTAGAGAAATTCCTGGTGAATATGTGGTTTACACTCATGACTTTATCTGAGTCAGGGGCCTCCCTGATGCTGCCACAGCACCATCTAAGTTTCTATTGGTGCTAAGGATTTTTCAGAGTTCAGCTCCATGTTCTGTCCCACTCCTGGCTGCTATGCACCTCAAGGTCAGTCACTTATGTCTCAGCAATGAATTTTTCATTGCAAGCCTAATGACTGAAGCTATATTTTGCTCCATGGAGTATATTTGCGTTTTGGGACATTGCACCTTCCCACACCATGCATGAGCCAGGAATTACCCAACAACATGACACTGGTTCTCTTTTGGACTTACTGTACCACAGAGTTTAACTTTGATGCAGGATCACCATCTTGGGAGTTGCTTCACGCTGTTCTCTCTTTCAAACACATGCATTCACATTCACACACATAGACTCTCATACAGCCACACAAAATTGTGAGCTCCAATTCTTTATATCAGCCTTCCTCTCAGTATGTGGAAAACCTGTAACTGTTATTTTAGCCCACTTTGTACACAAGAATGTATCTGATATCCCCATAATTCTTATCTCTCTTCTGATTCACTCTGCTTCATGGGAGAAGGGGTAGACTGTTTGTTGCCTCTTCCAACCTGAAAGAATCCTCCAAGGTTAACTTTTTTTTCATTCTGAGAAGGTACCAAATTTGCCTTTTCACTTAAATTCTTTAGCAGCATCAACAAAATAGCAACAAGTATTTTGGAGTTCAAAAATTGATTCAGGCTAAGAATTACACTCTAAGTACAGGTGCCCTTAAGTCTTGCTATGGATCCTTCAGAAACAGATAAACCTGAACGCTGTCTCCACTTGTAACCTGAGATGATGAAACTGGAGATTCTGGAGACACATTCAGGCTATAATTATCCAGATTCTGAGATGTCTGAAACACTTTCACTGAGAAAATGTAAAAGGTTGCTTCTGTATTTAGCCACCCCAATTTATTTGCAGTTTTAAAATTTATCTTTCTTTCCCTATTTCTATGAATACTTTTGGAGTACATTCTTTGTGTTTTCTTTGCATAATACTTAGTCTTGGTACTAAACATAAATGTCACTAGCTATAATATAAAGAGCTCCTGCAATTGATTGGAAGCCTGAGAAACAGAATTGCTGTTTACTACTTAAACATTTAAATGGTTGATTTTATGAAAAGTGGGAATTTTTCAGCCTGGTGAAATATTTTTCCTATGGCTACATCACAGCAAACTTCTTTAGCAGTTCAAGCACATCTCCTCAGTGAGTCCATGCCTGGCTTTTCAATGAACAAATTAATTAATTAATAAATTGTTAGATATAGCTTTGGTTATAGATGTCGATTTATTTGAGTAATCACTGTTACCATGTGCTATCGTAAACCTCCATATGCCTTGTAATAATCTTTCTAAATTGTTTATTTTAAAGAAGAATAGGCCTTTAGAAATATTTTGGAATCTGTAATATAAAGTTCATGTTACAGTAATTTTATGATTGGTACTGAACAGAAGAAATTAGTACATTCTCACATTAAAGAAATATTTTTCATTGTTCTCTCATTTTACTGCTTCTAATTCAAAACATTATTTTTCTAATGTGGAAAAGGATGTCTTCCTCTTTTTCTGCATTATTTTATAGTAGCATTTGCAATACCCTGATAGGTTTCACATTTTTTGACAATGTACATCAAAGTTTACTGTTAAGCAAACCTTTTGTTTATGTGACAGATATATTTGATTTCTGATTTGTTGGGTTTATAAACAAGGTTTATGCTGACCTTAATCAGGAGAGAATCCACCCACACTGGGGAAGACAAAGCTCTGATATAAACATCTTGAGACTTAGGTATTAGGTATAGTGCAAACACTCTCCCATCATTTAATTTATTATTGCATAATATTAATGGTGATAAAAAAATCTTACACTATGTTCTATGTTGGCTTCATCAAGGCAGCTAATAACTTACATGTCTAAGTGTTGCCTGTTGAAATAAACTTGGATTGGATGTAGAATTTGGGATTAGCTTCCTCTTCAAGATATTTTAGTTTTAATTAAATATCACATTGAAAATAAGTGATGAGTGACCTGTTCCTGGTCTCATAAGCTACTCAGTGCCTAACTAACACATAAGCACAGATTGCTTCACTTATCACTCGTACAACATTCCCCAGCCTAATTGGCATTAAGATATATTTCCTACTTTTGTTTACATTAAATGATACAATAAAATAAAAAGATTTACTTTAAAACAAAACAGTGGTCATATTGCTTACTGTTTTTTAAACATTAAAGTAATGATTTTACTTTTACTAATAAACTAATTGCTGGGTAGTTCTATGCAGTAATGTTTAATTATGTTTGGAGTTGTGACTTCTATATTTGCTTCTTAATTGTATTGCATGCTATTTAATTCATACAATGCATTTTAGGAAAATAATTTCTTTCCATTTTCAAAACAAAAACATATTCAAAGTAGCATAAACTTCATTTCATAAACACTTTCTTTTTAGTATGATGTATTTCAATTTAAGTTTTCCTAAGCTTAGGTTTCTACATACTTAACATTTGGGAGATTTTCAAAATATATTTAATATTTTTTTTTTCAGTTCTGTAACTCGATGACTGATGAGCTTATAATGATTATATAGTGCATTGCCTGACCATCATGGCCTTCCGTAGTTCATCACATCTGCACTTTTTAAAGCAGATATTCTCATTTTCTCTTTTAGTTCTTTCTTTTATTTAAACCTTATTTTCCCTTTTATTCACATGGCCTCTTTTGAACATCAATTAATTTTTCAGTACTGATTATGTAGGTGATGTTTTCATAGATTTTATGTTCATATGTGACATGTATGTTTGAAATGAAATACACACACACTACTGAATAAAGCAAGTCCACTGAGAATGAAATAGATTTAAAATTGCTTTTTATTGGATCCGACTTTGAAACCCAACAACAATCTAAAAAGAATGTATTTAATTTTTGCTAAAGTGCCTATTTATTTATGCACAAATATTTTAGCATGTATTTTCTTCTAGACCTGTGCTGGATTTATAGACTAAGATTAATAAGGCAAGACATTGTGACCATTTTCCAGGAATATATTATCCAGTGAAGAGACAAATGTGTGAATAAAATTTTATATGTGTTAAGTGCTCCTAGAGAATAGTACAGAAGCTAAAGCAAGCAGCCTTATTCAGGTTTAGATGAATTTTAACTTAAATAGCACTAAATTATTTTGTATAGGGTAATATCATGCCTCTAAATTTTCTTTGTGTTTTCTGCACATTAAAAGTTATGTAATTCTTACCAAGCTATTTCTGTGCAATGTGTTATATGCTGTAAGAAAAAGTATACAGCATTTTAGAAGGCAATGAAAGGCTATTTGGAGTACTATTTGGAAGACAATGTGGGTATTTGGAGTAATCATGTATAACTGATTAGGTATATTCATAGTCGAGAAAAAGGAAAGGGTTTTAATAAATAAGGAACAAAAGGTAAGAATAAACAGAGCAATAAGAAAGTGGGCCTTTAGCAAAATTTCCTGATAGTTTACTATTTTGTTTGTTTTACTTTGATTTGTTCAGAAATAATTTCTAGTAAGGTCAGGTGATGTCCATATTATTATAAAGCTTACATGGTCAAGTGTGAAGGAATTTGAGTTTTATTTATATACAATGGGAGGTATATTTGTTCTAGAGATTGTAGACATATTAGACTGCCGTAGTCCAACCCAATGCTGATCACATTTTAATGTGTGCTGAAATGAACTTAAATTATAGATTGTGATTAGTCTGAAATGGCACCTGAGATTCTGTACTACAAAAAGGCTTTAATTGAGGCCACTAGTATTGGACTGGCAACCACTTCCTGAGTAGCAATGGTTAGCATCTGGAAATTAATTACTTAATAATAAAGACTCCTTGGCCCTACACCAGATAGATTGAATCAGAATTTCCAGGGACGAGACCAAAACTGAATTGAAAAACTACACACATATACCTGAAAAAAACACACACACTTACACACACACACACACACACACACACACACACACACAAATACATGAAAACTTCCTCAGGTATTTCTGATAAATTCAATACCTGACCTTACTCAATTTTGCACAGTATTCACTGGACCAGCCTAGCAATGGGGAGGCTAAAACTAAGAAAGAATGCAGCAGGGAGACATATTGAAGGGACATTTGAAAGAAGAATTAGTTGGATTTTATACGTATTTATATTTGAGAAAAGGAGATATAATCATATAAGTTTTTCAATTATCTGGTAAATAGGCTCAATGGATAACAATTACATCACTGAAGATGTGTAATAATGAATAACGTAAGACAGAAAGAGAATGTTCTTGAGGTTTAATATACTGACATTGAGAAATGTAAATTTTTCAAAGCAATATGGTATTTAATATATTAGCAAATATGTCTCCAGACTCCAAAGTAATAATAGGGACATACATTCACACACACACACACACACACACACACACGCGCACACACAAATTAAAATATACAAAAGGGTACAAGGCGATGGTAGCCATATAGAAGTGAGTCTCAAGTGCTCAAGAAGGACCAAGCAAATGGCTGGATTCAAATCTGGTTTCACGTGTATTGCCTGAGGGGCCAGAAGCAATGATGCAATCCTTTGTCTCAGCCTTCTCATCGTGAAAATAGTATATACTTGACATAAATGTTTGAGGAATAAATTAGTTATTATGGGTATGCATAGTAAATATTATATGTGTTTGTAGTACAGGAAGATAGAACACCAAGAGAAGAAAACAAAGAAGATATGGCTAAGAAACAAATATTTAAGCGAAACATGGTAGAAGAGATGCTATGTACTACTATATACTATAGCACATACTATTCTTCCTAATATAAGAATAGTCAGGAAAGGGAGCAAAGTATAAATATGTAGGTGTCAGGGAACAGGAAGGTTAAAGAACAAAGTAGTTGGCCTCTCATTTTCCATTAAGTCAAATAAAAATGAGAACTTGGATTTGAAAATTAGATTATGGTTGATCTTAAGGATACTAAGCTTATTCATAGAATGGAGAGGACAGAATAAAAAATAAAGAATAGGTACTAGAAAGTTTGTTTAAAAAAATAATGTAATGACAAGTAGGATATATTGACTTAATTTGAGAGGGGGTTAGGAAGAGAATTTTTTAATATTATTTGGTTATTTTGTTTTGTTTTCTCTTTTGGTTTTTAAATTTATTATTATGTCTTGTTTAGGATGAAAATGATTAAAGAGCATGCATAGCTTGACAGGAAAAGGGCTATAGGAGAAGAAGCACAAGAAGTTTAATCAGTTAGCCCTAGAAGGATTCGGATGACCTAGTAACACAGACATTTATTTTTCTAATTTAGGATTAGAAGATCAAAGAGGTTTGAGTACAGATATAAAGAGGTATGCAGGTAAGGAGGAACTATACTAAAATCTTTTTTAACTTTGTTTTCTTGTTACAATTGGAAGAAACAATAAAAACAGTTTTAATAAAATATTCATAGTCATTAGATTTCCTAAAATGTTTGACATTAGAGAATTTCTCTAATTGATACAAAATAACTGATTTTTTTGACATTGTAGCAACTTTCAGAATTGAATAACCCACATAGGCTGTTATAATGCAGTCATAAAAATCCTATTACAAGGAGAGAATAATTAAATAATGTAAATAATTCTCTTAGAGTAGATAACATTTTAAGATGTTTCAATGAGAAAATTGTATTCATTTGGTATAATCAATAATTTATAAGAACATTTTAAGGAGTAATACTCTGAGAGTTTCTATAAGTACTAAATAAATATATTAGTCTTTTAACTCTCTTAATATGGAAACCTAGGAAAATAAACAAGTGCTTGTTGAAAATGTTGCAAGTCGTTGTCCAAGATTAATCAGTGTCTTAAGTTATCTCTGCATGTCTCATGAATTTTTAAGTGAATCAATTTGGCTTTGTGTCAGACAGTTAGAAGACTGGTTCAGTTGTCAGTTTTTAAATCTCAGTAGGAGATAAACACATTTTAAATGCCACTGCAAAATGTTGTATTAAATAGCAAAGGGCTCTTGATACCCTGATGGAACTTAGAAATGGTAATGCATTCATTATATTTATATTACTATAAATTTTAAAAATCTCTTGAATACCTGTTTGCTCTGGATACTTACTTGAAGTATAAATATTGATTTTATCTTTTATGATAATGATTATCTTTGATATAATGTGACTATGTTTAGTTTTGAAAAATAATCTTCATTTAAAACGTAAATTTGTGGCCTTATATTTTCCCTCCATTAGCTGATTATGAGAAATATCCAAAATTTGGTCTCCCTCTCTTTATCATAGGTAAACACTCACAGTGAAATTCTTTGTTGTATCAGTAACCCTTGTGTCAACCAAGGTAGAAAATCTTAACATCTTTGACTATTCTCCTTTATCACTAATGTTTTAATTGATCACAGATGTAACATACCTTGAATATTTTGTTACATCTATTCTCTACCTTTTCATATTCTTTGCCACAGTCAACTCATATATTTATCACAACATATCCTCATGTTTTTTTCTTCCTTCAATTTTTCAGTAATTTTACTTCGCAACCAATCTTTCTAAATGCCAATATTATTAGGTAAGTTTTTATTTATAGGTAATTAATGGACAGAAATTCAAGGCGGTTGATATTCTCCTGATTCTTTTTCAAACATTTTTCAAAATCTCAACAATATTCCAGATGAGATGCACCTCGTCTGTACTGATCTACTAATTTCCTAAATGTTCCTTGAACACTTTTGCCTTACCCAATGTGGAATGCTCTTACTCTTTTCCATTTTTTATAACATTATCTATGCCATTTAAAAAATCTTTTTATGTTTTATTGTCCTCTATAAAGGCTTCTTGATCATACATTTTATAATGGCCAAAATTGATACGCTCCATCTTATTTTATTTTACATAATTTTATGTAGCCCCAGAGTCCTCCCAAATACATCTTAAACCCCTTGACATTAAAAAGTATTTCTTACTATTTTTGAATATGATAGTATTTAGAAGGGGGATTTGCAAAATACATGTAGTTAATAATTACTTATAAGCATAGTACATAGTTTTGAATTTACCTAACTCTACTTTTAAGATTGTTATTACATGCAATTATTTGGGAATTATTCACTAAAGATATATATTCACAATACATTTACTTTTCAGTCCTTGGGTTTATAACTTTTCCTTGCTTTAAGTAAGAATTTGTGACAATATTTATTGATAGCCATAAAATGTTTTATTTTGTCCAGTTTTCTGCAAACATAGCTTTTTGACATTGGGAAACCATTTAGTTTTCTTCTAACTGCTGTAGGTGATAAACTCATTACCTACATTATTTTGATTTGGGTAAAAAATTAGCCACTAGAACAATGATTAAGGCATGACCTTAAATTTTAGTTCTGTAGGATTTTACTAATATGCAAACGTTTTAATTTGTATATGTAGTTCAATTAGAGCAAATCTGGTCTTTGGGAAATGTAGTGAAGTAGAGATTGATGTTTTCTCTATATATTTTAAATATATATAACAATGAAATAACTAATTGTGCCCATTTACCAAAATGTCCGTTAGTAATATGGCTTAATTAATACGTGAATTAGTAATTTGTACTGAAGGAAAAATTAACCAGATGTTTTAATATAATTTAATTAACTTCATAGTCAATTTTATTTTATTAAATGAATTCATGCTATTTTTCCAATAGATCAACAAATCAGTATCAACATTTTCAGAACTGTATGTGAATTTTCAAATTCCGACCATCTTTCAAATTCTGTTTTTTTGTTTTGTTTTGTTTTGTTTTTTTAAATAAAACTCTTCCTTAGAAAAGCAAATTTACTCAGAAGGTCAGTGGTAGGGATTATGTAATAATTAGCACACATTTCTTAGATGCTCTGATATCCTTAAATGAAGTCACTTTAAAATTATATGTTGTTAATACAGTTGGTGTTCTGTGCATAGCACAAAATAAGCTGTTGTTCAGTGTCAATTATTCTGCCATCTTTCATGTATTATTAGTTTAGGAGAAATAAAATTTTGATGAATAAGCCCTCACTTATATTTACCTATCACACACTGTTTACTAAAGTTAATGATATTTTATGTTTTCTTTGAAGATAGAAAGTAGGAAGCCATGAGGAGTTGTTAAAAACAAAAAATATAAGATTAGAACAGACAAAACAGTTTGGGCAAATGATGCACAATGGTGAGCAAGTGTGAGTCAGTTAGGGAGAGGAGAAAGAGTGAATCCTAGGTGATCATACCTGCAGAAGCGTTGGAAATAAGAAATAGTCAATAAAAATGGAAAAGTAAGTTTTCTCCCAATTAAAATTTGTGTGGTAAGGGACAAATTAAATCTACTTTGAAGATTTTTGAGCAGAAGAGTGAAATTAAACATAGTTTTAGAAATATGTGCATGCAGTTTATACATTGAGAAATACGTTAGAGGGAAAAGAGATTAAAGATGCAAAAGTAAGAAAAAGAAATATGTTGGCAGGTAAAATATATTGGAATAAAATTAATAAGTGCATGTATTTAAAAATTTAAAAAATACATACAAATAGATTATATTGGTAATGCTTGGAAATTGATGGTGACTAAAAATGGGATAGTGAACAGTGAGCAAATTTTGATATTAGAGGAACGTGTTTCGTTTGCACATAGAAAATTTAAAATTAAAGTATGCTAATGTTAACTGCAGGTTGAAGATTGCAAGATTAGATTTAGAGAAAGTACAGTTTAAGGGGAAATAAGATCTAAAAGAAGAAAATAAAGGGAAGAAAGAAAAGAGAAGACACATAATTATAATTTCCCCTTTTCTTTCAAACCTGTAATATGTTTTCTGCTTCCTTTGCTTCTATCCGCATCCTCGCCTTCCCAGTTTATAAAATCCATGATCCACTGCCATGAATTGTGGATTCCAGTAACTCCATACACTTCTTCAGATTCAAGCTTTTTATAAGGGCGTTTGCAAATTCCTTGAATATTGCAGTTTGCCTCTGTTGACCTCATTCCACTTAAGCTGACTTCAAAAAGAAAATTAGTTACTTATTTTAAGGAAAAATACATCTGATTTTTCACTGGAATTGGCATTGTTTAATAGCTTATCTGTAAGAAACGTAGGCAATGCTTCTTTATCTTACTCTCCTTTTTCCTTACCTACTTCTCTTATTTTCTGACTAGCGCTTTTGTTTTTTCTTTTTGAAATATTAGACATATCTGAACACTTATTGAGCCTCTATAACATCCCAATCATTCTCTGAGTATTGGTGAATTGTGAATAAAAATAGGACTTAGGAAAGTCATATGGTCCCAGCCCAAGTTTCCCAGAGAGGTTTCTGAAAAGGAGGAAGGAATTTTACAATTTAAGATGGAAAGTTGAGGAAACGTTATTTTGAAGAGCTTAAACAGCATAATTACCAGGGTTTTTTTTCAATAAATATTTTGTTCCTTCCTCCTGTTCTTGATTACACATTTTATTTCTTTAAACACTTTCAATGTAGTTGTGTTAGATCCTTAGTCTAAAAATTATCTTAGTTGAAATCTCATGGGTTTATTTCTCTGATTTGCTGTTTCAACTGACTCCTGCTTACATTGCCTTATTTCACCATGTGTTTTATAATGTCAGAAATAACTCTAGATTGAAGAAAGCCTCATTTATGAAATTATTGGGCAATCTGGGCTGACGATATGGTTCTTCTGAATGGTTTTTGTGATTGCTTTTGCCACTTAGCTGTCAGCCCTACTTGTGAGACTGCTTTTTTAGTTTTTCTCGGGTTGCGATTTTCCAAACAACATGTTTATAATTAAAATCCCAAACATGGGATATGGCAAAACTTCTGGTTAGTCTAATGAGAAATATTTTTTCCTTCCCTAGCTTAGGGGAGGCAGGTTTCCTTGTTATTTCCCTTCACCATTGGGTTGGTTGATTTTCTACCTTCCTTTGGTGGTAAATCTCATTCCAGTTCAGAGTTATCTGGTGTTCTACAGCACCCTGTTGTTCTGGGGAAACATGGATCCTGTCTCTGTGTTTCACTGAAATAAGCATTTTAGTTACTAAGATCAATAAATTCCCAGTGCAGTTTTGTACTCTGGTTTCAGATCTTCCTTTATTTATCTCTTGTAGCTTTGTAACTTTACAAAAATCTCCACTACATATATTTGAGTGCATGGAAGGTGAGACTGAGTTTGGGAAGTGGTCATGTTCTCTTTTCTATCATACTATTAGAAATATGTCAATTCATGTTAAAACAACACTTTGCTTATCTTCTAAAATTCTAGGTATTCAGATATTTTATTTCTTTTTTTCTGGGTTATTAAGAATGATTTTTTCTTTTTTAAAGTTATACTTTAAGTTCTGGGACGCATGTGCAGAACGTGCAGGTTTGTTGTATAGGTAAACATGTGCCATGGTGCTTTGCTGCATCCATCACCTCGTTATCTACATTAAGTATTAAATTTTACAGTAAACTTATTTAAAATATCAGGCATCTCCTGTATTTTATTGTCCTGGATCCTTCACTTAATACATTGGTCTTGTGAAAATCAGTGCTTCTTCATCTTACTCTGTGCAGTGCTTTCTTTCCTGCGTATGCCTGCCTTCATAGACATTTTTCAGTAGGTGTCAAAATGTAGTTAACTTTGTGTGTGTGTATGTGTGTGTGTGTGTGTGTGTGTGTGTGTGTGTGTGTGTGTGTGTAGTTGTTGTAATGATAGTAGAGAATTTAAACTGTTGGGCAAACTTAGTCATTGCCCAGTGTGGTTGTACATATAAGACCTAATCTCCGAATAAGGAACAGATTGTCTGAGTGTGAATTTGTTCGCTTACTTGACTAACAGAATTTCAGACTATCAGCTTAAATAAGTGCTGTATTTTGTCTGATTATTAAATGCATAATAAAGTAATATGTATAATGGTAGATCATGTTTTACAAAACTTTCATTTTTCTTTATAGGTAATAAAAATTGGGGGAAAATAATCAGCATTTGGACCATGTGGTTTAGACGTCATGCATTAAAATCTTAGATTTCATGTTTAAAAATCACCATTAATTGTTTCTCAATTTTTTTTCAGCTCTTCTTCAAGTGACAATTTCACTTAGCAAAGTAGAGCTTAGTGTGGGTGAATCTAAATTCTTCACATGTACAGGTACGTATTTCTATAAATATCTTCAGATAACTTGGTTTCTGTTAAAATATTAATAAAATACGTTAGGTAAATTTAGCTAGTTAAAAACTCAGTACTCTACATCTCAACATATCATTGGGTTTTTTGTTTGTTTGTTTGTTTTTTGATATGGGGTCTCACTCTATTGCCCAAGCTGGAGGGCAGTGGCGTGATGTCCGCTAACTGCAACCTCCCCTTCTGGGTTTAAGTTATTCTGCTGCTTCGGCCTCCTGAGTAGCTGGGACTACAGGGGTGCACCACCACACCTGGCTTATTTTTGCAATTTTTTTTTTTTTTTTTGAGTAGAGACAGGATTTCACTATGTTGGTTGGGCTGGTCTCAAACGCCTGACCTCAAGTAATCCACCCAACTTGGCCTCCCGAAGTGCTGCAATTACAGACGTGAGCCACTGTGCCTAGCCATCATTGGGTTTATAATGCCTGGAAAGGTGTTAATAACTGTGACTTGCATATTAAATAATACGAATTTTATTTTTGTTAATTTAATTCAAATTGTTAATTTTGACTGCTAATCTAAATCATTTGTTTTGAAAATAATTTATGCATGCATTATACCTGATACTAACTTAAATAATTTTAAATATTATTTCAGTATAAACAGTAAAATTAGGATAAACGTAAAGATTATATAACTGGGCCATTTTTGTAAATATGCAGTGAATAAATTTACAAGGCACACTGCACTATAGTTATACTTGAATGAAAATATTAGGACAAAAAATTATTCTAATATTCTAGATCATTTTTTAATGAGAAAAGCTTTGGCCAGATTTTTATAACAATTGAAAGAATCATATTCCATGATACTTATGGCATATTTTATGGGCCTCATTCAGTATAATAATACACATATGGTGTTCTTTCAGAAGACTTTTAAATATTTCAGCATCAAAGTTTAATTAAGCATATTCTAGAACTGATAAATGAGTCCATTATTTATTTAGATTCAGGATGTTCATTTATACAAATACAAGTCTTCATACTCAAATATGATGTATCTAAAGAATGTAAAACCTTGGTGCTAAAATTGATTATGAGACAATTTTAGAATTGTTTCTAATTTTGATTACACTAAATCAGTTTAAAACTGGATTAAAATAGACACTAGAAACATAAAATGCATTCTAAAAATTATCTTGAGAATGACATGATTTGTTTAAATCAATATTCAAATTAATAAAAATAGAGGTATAGTTATAACATTTTATAAATTATATTCAGAGTATATATGTATAAAATATCATATTTTATTAGAACATAAATAGATCTCTTGATTATACAATTTCCTTCTTAAAGGTGAGATTGATAAATATGTTAATACATATATTTGTATATTGACACATGAAAAAACGATTGAGTGGGGAAGAGATTGATTCAGCATCACACATTATGTCATCAGAGCTGTGACACAAGCATATAGGTCACTGTTTCTAAACCCCATATATATTTTATTCATAGCTTCATAAATTAAAACACACTGAATTGTTTTGCATAACAGAATAAAATTGTTTGAAAAACGAACTTTGAAAATAAAATGAAAGTGTAGTATTTTTATGTATTTGTCTGTCACTATGAAATATATTGCACAGGTCAATTGCCTGTATATATTACATACCTCAAATTAAGACATACTTTAAAATGAATTAATGCCATTTAATTGGTGATGAGTTTCACTCTTAATAAGAATGTAAACTGAGTAAGCATTTTTTTTCTTTTATATAAAGATGCATCACCTAGAGCTTTCCTGTAGTATTGGAAGTACTCTTATTTATATTAAATATTGTAGTAAAACAAGATTCTAAAAATAAAGATATGAGAAAACCATGCAAGTCACTATGCTTGTATGTATTTTTCTACTATAATGCTGACTGCCTAGATACACCTCTAAAATTTCCAGACACCTTAAAAATACAGAATCTAAAATAAAATAAATATCTTAAATTTGAACTAAAAGGATGGTACATCCTCAAAGAGCTAAAGAAGTGTGTCATACAGAAAATTAATGGTTATTACTACATTTTAGGAAAATAAAAAGTTCAATGCTATTCATAATAATCTGTACAATAGTCCAGTCTTATCAATGTGGAAAGTTTTGATAGAAATTATTATTTGTTGGAGATGCCTGAAAGAAAATAATTATAACTGATTTATGAAAATACACAATACAGTGTCAATAAAAATGATATGTTCTTTCATATTAAGAATGAAAGGTCCAAAATATTTATCAGAATATCCTATTTCACTTACTATATAAAATATTATTTTGTATTATTCAAATTTAAAGAGATGAATATTTAAATTATACTTTATGACTTCTCCATAGAGGGAGGAATTAAATAAAACACATCCCTCCCTCTGCAAGTGCATTACTTTGTAACAACTATGGTTTTATGATTTGTTGAGAAAAAGCTGAAGATAATGTAACTAAGATCTATTTAAGATTCACTAAACTTTCTTTCATACTTTTACTCAAGCATGTCTAATTTGTTATAGAAAGGCGGATAATTTGTTTCTAAAACCATTTCTTAGGAAAAATGAGAAGGAATAATTTTCTTCAAAGAGGTCCTGCAGATGTTAGTTGACTTTATACGTTTCCCCACCGATACTTTTGAGTTAATAGTGTATGCTGCTTCCATAAATGATATCTCAAGTAATTAGGTGAAATGCATCCTTTTGGTGACTAAAAGCAAACACAGAAATCTTAAGCTTTTCGGAAGAGGATAATAACCAAAATTCTGAATTGGAAAACTTAAATAAATGTTTACCCTGTAATGATTTGTTTGTAATTACCTAGAAGTGTAAGTATCATTTCAATGCATTGTAAGTATCATATGATTAAATAGCAGTTTTAGATTAAAATAATGAAACTACTCATTTCACTGGGGAAAAGAGATTAGGATATCATTATAAAAATGGTCATTGGCCTTATCTATTCAAGTTTAGCAACTAGGGAATTAATTCCAAATGTAGTATTATCAAAGGCCAAACTTTGTTTTGTGAAAGATTTACATTTTTGTAAACTGGGCATTATCAGGATATAAGTGTTATCTTCTGACCCTAGCAAAGGCAATTGAGCAAGTGAAATAATATTTAGTAATTGTGGTTCTATTCAGATATTATTTATAAGTAGGATTTAGGTCTGGCCCAGTGGTCAAGGTAGTTTCAGTACTTAAATGCAATAATACATTGTTTACTAAGGGAAAATTTAAACAATCATAGCATAAATACTATACAGGAAGTTTGCTATGTAATTTTTAGGTATTCCTTACTCAAGAGGGAATTCTCCATGTTGGATAAGCAAAGATGAAAATTTACGCTAACATTTATGTTTACTTTAAGTTTTGTAAGATTCTCAGATTTCCAGTTTCTTACATACATTTTTTTCCTAAATTGTTAAAATTAGGGAGGGATAACATGGGGAGAAATGCCAGATAAGGTGACGGGAGTATGGAAGCAGCAAACCACATTACCATGTATGTACCTATGCAACAATCCTGCATGTTCTGCACATGTACCCCAGAACCTAAAGTGCAATGACATACATGTATGTGTGTGTGTGTGTGTATATATATATATATTTATATATATATATATATATATATATAATTATTAAATAGTAAATTCCAGTGTTCAAAGGAACATTTATAACATATTTTCAAACCTTCCTTTTCCATGGCTCTTTGCAGCAATTGGTGAACCTGAAAGTATAGATTGGTATAATCCTCAAGGAGAGAAGATAATTTCAACACAGAGGGTAGTGGTGCAAAAGGAAGGTGTTAGGTCACGGTTAACTATCTACAACGCAAATATAGAAGATGCAGGGATATATCGTTGTCAAGCAACAGATGCCAAAGGACAGACACAAGAAGCTACGGTAGTTTTGGAAATTTACCGTAAGTCATGTATTTATATGGTTTAGTGTATTAAATTTTATTTGCTTATAAATAATTTAAACAAAATAAAATATGTTTAATACTAAAATTTACCACTCATTAACAAATATGTGCACTGAAAATAAATACCAGTTTATTTATGCTTTACCAGAGTGCATCTTAGAATAGAATAGGTATCAGGTAATAAATGGTTATAAATATATATGTGGTATTGTTTATGTTTGTTAAACACTGTTAATAAAAATGTTTTCATTTCTAAAGCCATTAAGAATTCGCTGGATAAATAGAGAATACTGGTTTATTTAGTGGTATGATATTCATTCAATGGTTATTTTTCACAGTAAAATAAAAGGTCATTATTAGGACAAATGAAAATGCATGACAGTGCTGACCGTTTTAGAATGAGAATTTGGGGAAGAGTCAGTGAACAGGAGTAGTCAGAGAGAAAGTTGAAACTAATCTCGTAGACTGTAATATCGAGCCAAGATTCTTTACCACAAAGTGTTTTTATTAGAAAGGTTTTCCACATTTGCACTTCATTTTATGTTCTCAGATGGATTTCTTTCTATGTTCCTTTCTCCTCCTCATATTTAGGAATCATTAACCTGTTTAGCAACTTTGAAATCTGTTGACTCCTGTGTTTTAAAGCAAGCTATCCCAATTACTTTTGGGATCTTGAGCAATTCATGTAGCCTCTCTGTCTTTAGTTTCCTCACATATAAAATGAGGATAATAATGATACCTATGTCTTATATAGAGTTTATTTGAGTACTACCTTAAATAATATTGCAGAAAGTACTTAAAGTAATGCTTTACAATTTATATGTAGTTATCGTTTCTACCAATGATAAATTATATATACTTTTGGAATGCAAGCCCTTAAATCATCTTATATCTGTAGTTTGGTGTCTTGTTTATTATTTTAGAAATAGGATGTGAAAAACAAAGTCAGAACTTTCGTACAATAGGGCTTCCTGTTTGATGACCAGAGCATTGTGTGGGCACATTGTTGCTCTTGTGTTTCCTGATTTGGAGTTTTTTCCTCCTATTTGATTCTAAGCTTCTGGAGGAATGATACTTTCCTAATTCATGTAAACCACTGCAAAGTCTATTTCATAATAGCAAATAATTAAATTGAAATGGCCATTTTATTGATATAGTATTTGGAAATACTTTTTATTTTAAATGATGCAGAAGAAGAACCCTGACATTTCATTTACAAAGGTTAAAAAAAAAAAAAGAAATTGCAAGAACAATGCATTACTTCTATGAGAATTTCTCATCAAGCATAAATATTCATGTTCATTCATTCATTCTGGACACTTATTGGGTATATATCAAATATAATTCCGAGTCCCAGCCAGAGATGGACAGACATTAGCTGAAACAGATAGATGCTAGATAAACATGCTATGGGATGCTATGGAAAATAAATTATGTGAGGTAGAGAGATAGGGAACCTCAAAATGGAAAGCAATATTGCAATTATGTATAGGCAGGTTGGATAAGAATCTGAATGAATTGGAAGGGGTGCAAATGCCCTGTGGTGAGAATGAACCTGGAATGTTCAAGGAACCTCCAAGAACGCAGTTTTCCTGGAGCACAGTGACTAAGAAGAGAGAGGCGAAATTCGGATTGGAGTTGTTCAGATAAACGCCAATTTATATAGAATCTTTTATGCATTGAAAGATCTTTGGATTTTATTCTCAGTGAGATAGAATGGTATTAGGGAGAAGAATTCGGTTGTCTAGTTTAAGATTTTAAAGTATCTACGTTTTCCTAATTATTTTATTATAGTATCAGTAAAGTTTGGATTATGTTATTAGGAGAAATAAGCAATGATACTTTGTGATTTGTGATTTCTTTTTGTTGATACAGAAAAACTCACTTTCAGAGAAGTGGTGTCTCCACAGGAATTCAAACAAGGAGAAGATGCAGAAGTGGTTTGCCGAGTTAGCAGTTCACCTGCACCTGCTGTCAGCTGGTTGTATCATAATGAGGAAGTCACCACTATTTCCGACAGTTAGTATTTTGGTAACTCCCTAAGTTATATGTTCTAATACTATTGCAGTTTTTAAAAATCTGAATCTATGTGTCTAATTGTGGAAACTGGAATGTTTGACCCTAAATATTCAACAACTATTTTGAGAAGCTTTAAGCTCTAGACTAGGATTTAGCCATGTAGGGATGTCAGGGCAAATTCATTTTTTTTGTGATTTAACTCTAGACTAGGATTTAGCAATGTAGAGGTCTCAGGGCAAATTCATGCCCTTTTTCCGTAAGTTGTAATCAGAATGCAGTCATGCCCATCAGCCACATATTGTCTGTGGCTGCTTTGGAGGCAGAGTTGAGAAGCTGTGGCACAATTGGTTTAGTCTAAAGAAATGCAATCCTTAATACCTGGAGATTTACAGGAAAGGTTTGCTGACCCTTGCTCTAGTGTCAAGGAAACATTAATGCGTTATAAACAGTACTAAGTAAATAAAGAAGTAAATCCTGCTGTATTCAAATTCTATATAATTTCTACATGATCCTATGAGATCACTATCTGTAAACTTAGTATTGATGTGAATTCTGTTTATTATTCTGAGGCCGTGCTGTCAAGGATATCTACATGTTCTAAATATTATGGGAAGATACATGTCGATAATAGAAAAGTACATTCATTCAAATTGTCTTTATGATTTTGATTTAGACTGAGCTAAAATTTTGGAATAATATGACTTCTGAAATTGAAAGTGTAATTTGCTTACATTGTGCTCCTTTACCGTGTGCATAGGGAGCATTTTCAATTTAGAATATTTTTTCAATGCACCTGCATTGCAGAGAGGTACAAAATAATTGAATGTTTTAAAGTATTTTCCATCTTCAATGATTCTAATTTGCGTCCAAGGGAATGAAGATTCTACAGCATAAAGGAGGGAGAGAAGATCATATCTATTTTTGAATATGTAGGGAGAATATGTGATAATCATGTTCAATAATCATTTTTTTTAATTTTGAAAGAATTTTTCTAAGCTTAGCATATTCAATGGTTGTCAGTTTCCATTATAAGACGTTAATGAGAAATAACACCTTATTTTCTCTCATTTTGTTTCAGCATAACTCTGTAGAGTGTATTAACAAGTCACATAAGTAACTGGTTTGATGGTTTGATGTATTTTTAGCTCTTTTCTTCTCAGTGATAAAGAAAGCGTTCTTTTGTAATGGTAGAATGGGTAGAATGGCAATGTCTAAATATTTTCATATTGTCTGATCTTAAACTTCAAGTGTAAGTTTATTGTAAATCTTTATTAATAGAATATTTTGAAGTAAAATTATATTTTTAAAAAACATGAAGAACATAAACCTCAAAGTGAAGACTGATGGCAAAGGGTAGTGGTGATGGAGGAGTGATATTTGCTTGCTACAGCTCATACATATTTCCCCAACATCCCAGGACTGAATGACGTAGAACCAAAGTTCCATTTTGGCTCTCCTCCTTTCCTTGGCCCTGAAGCATTGAACACCTTTTCTAACTGTTCTGTGCCTAAATCTGACTCTTTAGCTGTAAAAAAAAAAATTAGATTATTTCCTTAATTTAAAACAATGGCTTTGTGTCGTAAATGAGACCTTAGGCATACAATCGTATGTTTACATCTATGGGTGATTTGTTCCAGGACCTCCCACAGACACCAAAATAAACCAATGCTAACGTCTCTTATATAAAAAGGCATAGTATTTGCATGTGACCCATATACATTCTCCTATATCCTAAGTTGTATCTGGTTTCTTCATAATACCAACTACAATCTAAAGACTATGTATATGGTTGCTATACAGTATTATTTGGGGAATAATGAGAAGAAATAATCTGTACAACATGTTTAATAAAGATTGAGTTTTTAAAAAAAATATTTTTCATAAGCAGTTGTTTGAATCCGTGGATGTGGAATCCATGGATACAGGGAATCATATATACTTCATTTGTTAATTAAATGAATAAAATATTTGGTTAAGGCCAGGCATGGTGGCTCATGCCTGTAATTGCAGCACTTTGGAAGGCCAAGGCGGGTGGATCACCTGAAGTCGGGAGTTCAAGACCGCCCTGAGCCACATAGAGAAACCCTATCTCCACTAAAAATAGAAAATTAGCCAGGCATGGTGGTGTATGCCTGTAATCCCAGCTACTCAGGAGGCTGAGGCAGGAAAATCACTTGAACCCGGGAGGCGGAGGTTGTGGTGAGCTGAGATCATGTCATTGTACTCCAGTGTGGGCAACAAGAACTAGACTCTGTCTCAAATATATATATATATGTGTGTGTGTGTGTGTGTGTGTGTGTGTGTGTGTGTGTGTGTCTCCAAATATATATATATATGGATATATATATTTTTTATATATGTATATTTGACTGTATGTTAGATTCTCAATAAATGACACATCCCTCTCATTCCTTCTCACTGAGTTGGTAAATCTTGGAATCAGTTTTGCTAAAGTTACATGCATTTCGGTTATATCTAGAACCAGAAAATCCAATGTAGAAGAAATGGGTATAGTTTAATATGAAACAGAACACTAAGTTGTGTGGCAGGTGGAAAAGATAAATAAACTAGTATTTTTAACTATAGGATTCAAAGTATTCAAGTACATTATCAGGAAGGACACACTTTTCTAACTTTGCAATATTGTAGAAACTTAACACATAGCTCATTATTGAATAATTTGTACATTTATAAAGTATATGAAATGACATTATTCACTGCTTATACCTTATATAGTCCCTTTATTAAAGCTAATTAAATAAGATTAAGATTACAGTTATGAATGGCATATGTATGGGCATTTGGAATAATGCCATGGACCAAGATAGCTTTCTGTTGTCTTAATCTGATACAAAAGTAAAGTATGTATATTCCAGAGGAAACAATGGAGGTTTGGAAATGCTCATCTTATTAGCTATGCTTTTGATTGTAGCTGTGTGGTAGATATTCAAAATTACATTTCCTGAAGAATAGAAGTGGAGATTTTCCATATTGCTCATAGAAAGGAGATTCATATGATAAAGTATTCAAGCATTGTGAAAGTAAAGGTGACATTTTGCTTGTAAATGTTGAATAGCCTGACATTTAGTGTCATCCTGATTGAGGGATATGCTATTTGCTGATATCCATTTAACTTTAGCCAGTTTCGAAATTATCTCTTAAACTTTGTAAATGCTTTGGTCAACACCTAATTGATAAACTCCTGTGCATTAAAAAACTGATTTAAATGGCTGGGTGTGGTGGCTCTCACCTGTAATCCCAGCACTTTGAGAGGCCTAGGAGGGCAGATCATGACATCAAGAGATCGAGACCATCCTGGTTAACACGGTGAAACCCCATGTCTACTAAAAATACAAAAATTAGCTAGGCATGGTGGCACGTGCCTGTAGTCCTAGCTACTCAGGAGGCTGAGGCAGGAGAATTGCTTGAACCCGGGATGCGGAGGTTGCAGTGAGCCCAGATCGCACCACTGCACTCCAGCCTGGCAACAGAGTGAGACTCCATCTCACAACAAACAAACAAACAAACTGATTAAAATTACCTTGTTCAATACAACTTTTATATAATCTACTTCTAGTATAAAAGGAATAATTCAACAATTATTGAATACATAGTGTCTGTCCTGTTGTGTATTGGATGTTTAAGTTTCATGGTAAGCAAGATAAGTTTATTGCCTTCAAAATACCAGCAATCTAAAGGGAAAGATAAATAGGTAAATCAGTATGAGAACAAGATATATTGAGTCTATGATAAGGAAATTGTGCTAATAGGGGATGATAAAGAAAATAAATGTAAAGTACTTACGGTAAGAGAGGGTGTCAAAGATGCCTGCTAAGAGGAAAAGGTTACTTTTAAATATACACCTATATTAGCCAGGCAAATGTTGGTGGGGAACTATCAGGAATAGGAAATACCATGTGCAATGGCCCAGAGGTGAAAGGCAGCATGAAAGCATATTTCTGAAACTGGAATAAGTTTATTATTAATAGAACTTATTAATAAGTACAACTTAAATACTTTTACAAATGGGAAAATCTAACTAGGATTTTTAAATAAAGGACTAATAAGAAAGGAAGCTGAAGAAGGAGGTCAAGCCAAGTCAACACAGCCTTGACATCTGCTACAAGTTTGCAGTTTATTCAAAAGGGGCGACATTGAAGGGATTTAATCATTGCAATAACATAAACTAATATGCACTTGAGAAGAATATTTGTATTTCAGTGAAGGGAACAAATTAGGTGGGGAATTTTCAGGAAGATGGAAGACCATATGCAATGGCCCAGAGGTAAATACAGCATGAAAGCATATTTCTGAAACTGGAATAAGTTTATAATCACTAGAACTTATTAATAATTGCAACTTAAATATTTATACAAATGGGTAAATCTAACTAGGATTTTTAAATAAAGGACTAATAAGAAAGGAAGCTGAAGAAGGAGGTCAAGCCAAGTTAACACAGGCTTGACATCTGCTACAGAGTTTGTTTATTCAAAGGGGGCATCATTGAAGAGATTTAATCAATACAGTAACATAACCTAATGTGCACTTGAGAAGAATATTTGTGTGTCACTGAAGACAACAAATTAGATGGGAGTCAAGGCAAAACTCCTGAGACTGAAAACCAGTTCAGGTCCTAAGGAAATATTGCTAAGAGAGAAAGAGATTTAAATTAAATAATGATAAACAGAGAAGTGCTGAGACATGGAGTCTGACTGGGTCTGCAGACTGAGGGAGAGGAAGATGTCAAAGATGACTCATGGAATTTGCCTTCTGCAGATTTCCATCACTTATGGAATTTTTCTTGGGCAACTAGTTCCATGTAAAGGCATGTGAAGACAGAACTGGAGAATGCCAGGTGATAAATTTCAGGTGGAGAGATTGAGCTCAATTTTAGACATACTGAGATCAAGGCACTTTAATTCTTCCTAAGTACGTACATCTGGTAGACTGTTAAAAATGCTATGGAACTCACAGAAATCATCTGATATGAAGAAAAATGGTGAGTCCTTAAGATATAGACAGTGACTGAAGCCATGTGGATAAATGAGACAAATAATTGAGTGGGCACAGAATAAGGAAAAAAGAGGACTTAGAAATAACTAAGTTAAGGAAAGAAAGCAGACACTTTATTGGGCATTATCTGATTACACTTATTTTCTTACTTTGATAGAAAATTGGGTTTCTGTATAACTGAGAGAAACATAATCTAAAATAAAATTTCAAATAAAATAATTCTTTGACACTGATTGAAGCTGTGCCATCTTCAAATGTTTTCTGGAAACACCTATTAATGATGGGCTTTCTTTTGATAATAGTTTACTAACAATAATCCATAGGCTTCACAAACATGTTTGGAATCTGACATGCAATTTTCAGATAGTATTCTGTATAGAAAATGTTTTATATACATAAACATATGTAATGGTATGTATTTAGATTTAGCAGGTAATTAATGTTTTTCTAAAGCTTTAAATTTTCACTTGGTAGAAATAATGTGAGGCCAACAAACATGAAAAAATGCTCATCATCACTGGGCATTAGAGAAATGCAAATCAAAACCATGTTGAGATACCATCTCACACCAGTTAGAATGGTGATCATTAAAAAATCCAGAGACAACAGATGCTGGAGAGGATGTAGAGAAATAGGAACACTTTTACACTGTTGGTGGGAGTGTAAATTAGTTCAACCATTGTGGAAGAAAGTATGGTGATTTCTCAAGGACCTAGAAATAGAAATTCCATTTGACCCAGCAATCCCCTTACTGGGTATATATCCAAAGAATTATATATTGTTTTATTATAAAGACACATACACATGTATGTTCATTGTGGCACTGTTTACAATGGCAAAGACCTGGAACCAACCCAAATGCCCATCGATGATAGACTGGACAAGACAAATGTGGCACATATACACAATGGAATAGTATGCAGCCACAAAAATGATGGGTTTCTGTCCTTTGTAGGGACTTGGTTGAATCTGTATACCATCATTTTCAGCAAACTAACACAAGAACAGAAAATCAAACACTGCATATTCTCACTCATAGGCGGGTAATAAGAACACATGAACACAGGGAGGGGAGCATCACTCACTGGGGTCTGTTGGTGTGGAATAGGGGAGGGACAGCAGGGGGTAGGGAGGTTGGGGAGGGATAACATGGGGAGAAATGCCAGATATAGGTGACAGAGGGATGGAGAAAAATATAAATAAATAAGATAAAAAAAGAAAAAGAAATAATGCATTAAAATAGTCATTGAAAATTCAAATATTTCAATGGAAGAAAATGCTGATGTGTTCCCATAACATATGTATTGTGATTCTAATTATTGCTCTTTTATATAAAGCATTTCCTTTCTGGTTAAAATAACACTTCTCCTTACTATTCATATTTTTCCTAACTCGAATCAAATATCAGTAAAAAGCATTATAGATGAAGGATGATAGGTATTTTAGCAAGTTAGAAAATGCAGTAATGCACTAATCTAAATATGATAGTGTTGCTTTTCATTTTAAATTTTATTTATTTATAATTGCCTCTCATCCAAACTTCTGGCTGCACACTTGAGAGGATTTTTAATTGATTTTGAAACATTATGAAGTTTCAGAAGTTTTTAGTTATTGCAGGACTACTTATGAGTTATCCTCTAAGACTTCTTGTGGATTGGTTTTCTTTTTCGTGTGTGTTTGGTTGATCATTTTATTTTTTCCCTTTTTTAATTTTTAAAAATTTATTTTGGATTGGTTTTCTTTCACCCCAATCTTCTTTTTATGAGGGTATTTCATGTTTGTGCTTTAATTTACCAGGGGAAAGAACCTGAAAAATATTTTTGTCTCTCTTCTTAGATTCAACCTAAGGAAAAAGTAAACATTATGGAAAAGTTTACACCTCATGGGCTGAAAATCATGTGGCTCTAGCATTAGAATTACTATTTTCACTTTGAGGGAGCCTCTGAATGTGCGCATTTCCTCCCCTGATTACTTATCTCTTCAACAAAAAGCAACCACAGGCTTGTCTGTTTAATGAATATCTATGCTCTGATGACTCTTCTATTTGTTATTTCTAGCCCAAACTTCTCCTCTTTCATTAAGGAACTTCTATGACAAATTAACCCCCAAATCTGAGTGGCCTACTACTGTAGTAGTTTATGGCTCACTCAGGCAAATTGCAATTGGCAGTAGATGTAGAGGCAGGATTCTACTGTATCCCTTCCACAATCAGCCTGATGGAGACTCAACCTTTTTCACATGTGGCTTCAGTGGTTTTCCTAACCACATTGTCAAGCCAAAATATAGGGGGGAAAGCAGTAAACACTGGAACAGGCCCAAGGAATAAACAATAGACTGTAGATATCTTAGGGGCTGGGTACCTTAACATAATCACATTTCTACCTGATCAAAAGGCCAAAAGAGATAGAGGCTATCTGTCTCTTATTCATTAAAATGTCATATATACAGTATCCAACAAACAGATAATAGTCAATGAGATATATGGATGTGTTAATTAAGGAGATTTAAGATACTGCTTGTACAAAGAGTTTCCAAATTGGACTATACATAAAAGCATTCTTTGAATGAAAAGGAGAGAAAAGGTTTTAGCATGGCAGCAAGATTTTGATGCTTATAAATCAGGCCAGACGTGAAAAATAATGTCAGGCTGAGATGCTGCTTAGGCATCACAGCTTACTGTAGCAGATTACACAATCAGTTAATGCACACTGTGTACCAGGTTATTTTTGGATATATGCATGTGTAAACACATGAAAAATGGAATCTTGAAATAGAATAACAAAACCTATTTATTCCTAACACAGATTATCTTGTTAGCCAGAAAAATCCCAACCCCTTACATAAATTTGAGATATAAATATTTTTATATCCTTTATATTACTTGAATAATATTATATCATTTAGTCACCTCCTCAGAGATGCAAAATGTTTAGTTTAACTATTGTATGAAGAAGGATGTTCAATATATTTTCTAGCCCTTTTCAAACCATGTTGCCATATATTTGCAGCCAAAAGTTTGCACATCTGTGATGTCTAATCTCCCTGCATTGTTCCTTTGTGTATCATTTCTGCATCCAAATTACCAAGGGGGAATAAGAGCCTAACCATTTTATGTGGATATAAAATCTTGAATGTATTTTTATGTTTTTTTTAGACAAAAAAGGTATAACAAAGCAGTGTAGAGTGGAAAAATTGAAGTCATGAAATTACATTTTACTTTCAAATTTGAATTTGTTTGCTGATTAAAAGCTTGATAGTGACAGTGCCATATTTTAACTTTTAACAATTTAGAGCACTCTGGACTCTGCCTTCAATTACTGATATATTTTTCTCCCCTTTGCTTACTTTCCAGATCGGTTCGCTATGTTAGCAAACAATAATCTGCAGATTCTCAACATCAATAAAAGTGATGAAGGTATATACAGATGCGAAGGAAGAGTGGAGGCCAGGGGAGAAATTGACTTCCGTGATATCATTGTTATTGTTAATGGTAAGCACTAAATAATTTATATATATTTTATGGTTTCATTTTAGCAATATTTTTTATTAAATGGCAACCATGTAAACTCAAAATACAAGTCTTATCTAATAAACCTCTTCTATACCAGGAAGAAATCTTCCCACCTTTATTATAGCACCTGTAACATTGTGTTATAGCCTCAAGGTAGGATCCATGACTTAATTTACATTGTCATTCTCATAACCCTTTTAAATAGGCTGTATGTGAGTAATTGTTTTTTGCTGGAATTGTAGTTGTTGAAAGAATATCGAACACAGTACAGTATTATACTAAATGTTACTTTTAAATTACATTAATTACTTGTTGCTTAAATTTATGTAGTTTACACTATTTACACTATTTACATTTTTCTCAAATTTAAT
This sequence comes from Sapajus apella, assembly GCF_009761245.1. Classification (NCBI taxonomy): domain Eukaryota; kingdom Metazoa; phylum Chordata; class Mammalia; order Primates; family Cebidae; genus Sapajus; species Sapajus apella. Next base: position 23,227,444 of record NW_022436948.1, on the reverse strand, counting down.
AATTAAAATTTTAAGGTTATATTTACATGTATTAATGGACATGAATGACAGATTTTTATGAAATCATGATGAAATCTCTTCCTCCAAACTTGCTTCTCCTACGATAGTTCCTGCCTGTGTTAATACGACATTCTGTGGAGCTGGAAAATACGTTTCAGTTATCATAGACGTCTGTTGTGTTAGTCCATTTTCTCACTGCTGTAAAGAATACCTGAGACTAATTTATAGAGAAAGGAGATTTAATTGACTTAGAGTTCCAGATGGCTGGGGAGGCCTCAGGACACTTACAGTCATGGCAGAAGGTAAAAAAGAAGCAGCGGCACAACTTACAGGGCAGCAGGGAGAGTGTGTGAGAAAGTGAGGAAATACCACACTTAAAACCATCAGCTCTCATGAGAACTCCCTCACTGTCACAATAACAGCACAGAGGAAACTGCCTCTATGATCCAGTCACTTCCCACCAGGTCCTTCCTTGGATACCTGGGAATTATTAATACAATATGGGATGAGATTTCGTTTGAAGACACAGAACCAAACCCTATCATACAGTTTAATCTGTTATCAAGACATATCCATTGTGTATTTTAAGATCTCTCGAGCATGCTCTATTTTCTCTGTCATCTTGTTTTCCATGAGAGTGCTGATCTTTCTAATTTTTTTTCTTGAATTCATACAACTTGGATTCTCTACACTTAATCCCACAATTCTACCTTTCTCTCCAGGAAGACATTCAACTGTAGTAGTTCTTCAGTGCTTCTCATTACCTTCAAGACAAAATCAAACAGCTTTTCATGACATAGAAAACCCATTATGATGCGTTCGTTCCCTAACCACTCTGCCATTAGATGTCGGTCATAGGGAAACCGGGTCCTTAGAGGACATCTAGCATTTTTCAATGGCTTTTTTAGGAGTATAGAGTCTGATATTTATTAAGGGGGCCATAGTCAGTGGAGGAGTTTCCCCTCAGTGCAGGAGGAAGATTTCAGTGCATAACAGATAGGTTTAAATATGGAGGTGTCTGTATCTATATTTGTATTTGATATACCTGTATTTATATCTATATCCATATATAGCTCTTTTTTTCTCTTTATTATATACAATAAACAATGGTAATATATAGAGGCTATTTAGTTTGTTACTTATCACATTGTTTACCATACTTTGTATCCAAAAAGATTTATGGTGACATATTTAAGTGTATTTCATCATGTGCAGTCTTTGTGTTCAGTATGTACTTGTGAAAAAGGGAATTATAATAAAAATTAATACATGTAAAATTCTTTAACATTGGTAGGAAACAGTATATAAGTATTTCCTACTATTATATATACATATGATTACACTAAAACAATAATTCAATTATGATATTAAAATGAAATTCATCCAGCAGGCATAGTAACCCTTTGTTATTCATTCTGCTATTGTAGTTTCTACTTTAATATTAGGTTGGTGCAAAATAATTGCAGTTTTTATCATTACTTTCAATGGCAAACACCGCAATTGCTTTTGCACCAACCTAATACTTTCTTAATATATTTATAGCGTGCTATATTCTATTTGCCTTCTAGATTATCTGTGAGTGTTTATGTACGTTCATTTTAAAGGAATGGTTATTCAGATATGAATATTCTTTTAAGGAACAAAGTGTGAATTTTCAAATCCATCACTGTCTGCATTTAGACTGGAATATTTAGGTCTATATTTCTATACATATTTCAGGATTTATAGGGAGACAAATATAGGAATATGTTTTTATGGGCCACTCTGATCAATTATGCAAATAATTTCTGTTTTGTTTATGTCAGCTTGACCCTCCAAAAGGCAAATCCTTCTCCTCTGTGTCCAACTTTCCTCTAACAGAATCAACCATAGATTCTAATATGACCTTCTTTGCATGGACTTTGAAAATTAGTCGTGTTTTTAGCTTTAGAATCACAAGTTCTTATAGCTTAAAATTCCTGGAATCTCTTTTATTTAAAGTAATAGTGTTCACAAAATCAGGTATCAATTGATTTCTTCTCTGGAGGATGCAGTTGGACACATCTGAGGGAAAGCATTGACTAATGCTGTGAGACACCTGTGCTTTTCTCTCACATTTCGCCTTGATTTAAGCCAGAAAAATCATTTTAATTCAGTCTTATTGACTCTCACCCAGCTTACTGGCTCCTTTTAAATCTTGTTTTTTTTTTTTTTTTGTAAGTTTTTTTCTATCCTGCCAATTCATACTCTTTTGTTTAAACAATTATTTGAAAAATATCTTTGCTGGCTTCCTCTGTAGTACCAACAATAATAAATGTTATGGATTATTACTTATTTTATTTTTTTAAACCTACCTTATGACTTTCTTAATGTATTTTTCAGTGCCTGGGTATTGCTTTTCGCAACTATTCTTCCCCTCCCTCAAGGAAGGTTACACATGAGTGCCTTTGATATGTGAAGCATGGTGCCTCCAATGGAAGGATTATGCATTTTCACCCAGTTGATCATGTGACTTGCTCTACCCAGTAGCATAGAAGCAAACAAAATACACACCATGGCTGAAATCAAACTTCAAGAAAACATCACATATTTTATTTTATTCTCTTGTTGTTTCCTTCTGCCATGAAAATAGCGTGACCCAAATAGGAACTTCTTCATCTTGGGCACCTTGATGAAGACAGGAGCAGCAGAGTCACAGATGATCTTCAGGTGCAGACAATGTAACATGTATATGAAAAGAAGTATATTTTTAAGCAGAGATTTTAAAGATATTTGTTATCATACACACACAAAAACAGACAAATGCAAACCAGTGCTTTTGTCTGTGTTTCTTTTTTTTCTGTTTCTCTCTCTTTACGCAATCAATTTAAACATCATCTGACCGAAGTATACTTTTGAAATTACTTACCTGGGTGTCCCTTTCCACTTACCCTGATAGTGATAATTTATGACAATTTTTTATCACCTTATTGAGATATTGGAAGTTTAACTGAAGAGTTTTTACTGTCATTCCAAAATTGCTTTACATTTATTTTATATATTTATTCAACGGGTATATGCAAAGCGCTTGCTTTATATTTTTGACTATATTGTGCTTGGGCTACTAATAGGCCTAACACAGAATCATTTCCCTTAAGACACTTAGAGTTTTATCTCAACAACTCAAAAAAATCAACTTTACTAAAGTCCTTTATAGTTTATGGAATAGCTGAATTAAAAAACATTTAAACAAATGCAGTTTTTGTAGAAACTTACAGACTATTTTATGAGACTAGACATTTAATGCAGCCAAAGACAGGAGAGTTCCTTGATATTAAAGACAAACGTAATGAAGAAAAACTGTTATTTAGGAGAATAGGGCAAGAATAAATATGTTGCAGAGAGAGCAACATTTGTAAAACAAACAAGAGCATAAGGTGTGAAAAAATCCAAGCACGTAACTGTGATTGAAATATACTGTTTTTAGCAGGATTTAGAGTAATGGTGTGTTGGTGGATTTGGAGATTAGGTGGAGGTGCAGCTGAAAAGCAGGTAGCAGTAGGTCATGGAGGACTATCAGTGCTTTATTAAAAACCCAATCTTCTATGGGACAAAGAGGAGCTGCCATTGAGAAGCAAGTAATCCAGAGAACAAGGGAGTTGACACAAGAATATTAGCAGGGAGATAAAGTGAGTTCATGTGAGAGATAATTGGGACTTTTACTAAAGGATGAGGAAATAAAGAGGAAGGTGTACAATAAAACTAGATTTAAAGCAAAATCATCACGCTATACCTGTGTCACAGAGGCAAGACGAATCAAGGGTAATTTTAACACTTCTAGTGTGGGCTTTAGGGCTTCCAGTAATCAAATGCAAGCAAAAATACCAATACAGTGTGCACAAAACTAAATGTGCTGAATTTACAGACTACGAGTTTGCAAGAGACATTATGGCAAATGATATTACTTAAGTAGCCTGGGTTAAATGAATATTACAAGTATTGGACACATAAAGGTACACATATTTTTAAAAGGATGAAAGCTAAAAAAATGTTAAAGACCTATTACATCAGGTTTTGGACTTAGCTATTAAATGGGAACATCACAAAGTTGAGTTAATGAATATAAAATATTTTTGGGGGATATTATATAATAATAATTCTTAATATTATTAAGGAAAGCTTAATAATATCCTTGATAATATTAAGGATTATTACCTTGAACATAAGAATATATTTTATATTGAGCCTGGAGGAAATGAGTTAAAAATTGAGTGAGGACATGCAGAAATTCATAGGTAGATTTGGTTAATAATTTGACAGAAATCCTGCTACACGACTTCAATATTCTGTTTTCAATTAGCTGATTTCCCTCACTGAACAAACATTGATATACTCTTGATAGTCATACAAAATTTATACGTGCTTATATTAAAGTTTTTATTGAATCTTCAGGTAAGCTCTCCAACCTGCCTAAAACCTTTCTGTTCATAAACCTCGCAGTGAATGCTTTCCTTATATCATCATACCTTGTTTCACTGTGACATACTATGTGAAATCTTTCAAAAGCTGATTAACAGAGACATTGACTGAATTGGCTGGACACCTTTTCTGTAAATTCATATACTCTTTTAAGTAGATAATTGTTCTGTACATATAAACAAACATTCCCACTTACACATCACGGATACACTCTTTCAAAAGAGGATCAATTTTGTCTCTCTTACTTTAACCCACATATATCCTCCCACCATCTGATTCTTTTGTCCTAATTAAATAATATGCTCCATAACTACTTAAAAAATGCTCATATAGATGAAAGACCTGGAAATAAATTTTAAATTTAAAATATAGTCAATAGAGTGTTCATTTATAAAATATTCTCCTAATGTATAATGATTTATTATTTTCTGAATATTTTGTAAATTTGTGAAGAGTGATTCACTAACTGCAGGTTAAAATTTGGGATAATGGAAACAGGAACAATTGAGGTTGTTTGAAAAACACCTAGTAATGCAATTTTAAAGCAATTGTCTCTTTAGTCTTTCTTTGAACATTAATATCAACAGTGAGTGATAATTGCCAGAGATACCTATACAAATGAATGTCTGAATGTATACTATACTTTATCTCAGTAACCCCTAGACACTGATTTTTGTATTCCTATTTCTTACAGTTTCAGAGAATGAGGAAAAATGCTTCTATTTTTGTAATAAATTAAAACTTAAGTCAAAATTTCTCTTTAAGTTGTATGCAGTGTTTTATAATGTAAAGCATATACAAGTATGAAAGAGTGAATTCATCTCTTGTAGATTAATTGTGTCATTGAATCAACCATGCAGACAGCTATTTTAAGACAGTTCTACACGTGCAAATTATGAGGGAATTTGTAACAATGTTATATAACATACAATATATAATATACCCCTAACAATAAATATTTACCCAAACGAGAATATTTTCTGACTTTATTAATATTGTATCCCTACTTTCTGGACGATGGCCATTTAGGAACAGCTCAGGATTGCAGCTCCCAGTGAAAGTGCAGAGGGTGAGTGGACGCCACATTTTTATTGCCCATAGACTAGGAAATTCCCAGGCGGAGAAGCCCCAAGGGTCGTCAGCACGCTGTCTCGGCCAGCGCAGCTGTGTCGGCCGACTCCGCTGTTTTGCCCCACGCGGCTGCTTTGTCAGCGCCCCGGCACAGTGGTTCTCCATACAAAATACACTGGTCTGGGTGCCCTTTTGGCTGGTGATTGGAGCCACGGGAAGTGGCCCATTCATCTGTTTAAAAAGGGGACTGAACAGGGAACCAGGACAGTAGATTCCAGGGGAAAAAAAAGCACCACGAATCTCAGTGCCGCTGTTTAAGCCAGCGTGAGTCGCCGCACGGGGAAACACACAGATCCCGGCGCCCCTTCAACAGGTGACTGGAACACCAACTTAAAAAAAAAAGGCTCTGAGGCAGGGAGCCAGGCGATCAGGCTCGGCTCGTCCCATCCCCACAAAAGAACAGCAATCAGAAACTCTCTGGATAGAGAGTTTCACAGCAAGCGCAGCTGAACATGGGACGGTCCAGCTCTGTGGGGGAGGGGCGTCCGCCATTACCGAGTCACTCCGAAACTACGGAGGTAGTCAGCCAATGCTGAGGCAGCCTGCCATTGCCAAGGCAACCTGCCATTGCAGAGGCAGCCCGCCTGTTGCCAAGGCAACCCACCACTACAGAGAGAGTCTGCCATAACAAAGGCAGGCCACCATTGCCAAGGCAGTTCTAAATACACCAATATAAACAGGACTGCAGGGAAGTTCACTCGGCAGCTGGGTGGAGCCCACAGCAGCTCAGCAAAGCCTCTACAGGCAGACAGTGACTAGGCTGCCTCCTTGTTGGGCAGAGCAGCTCTGAAGGAAAAAAAGAAGGCAGCAGCATAACGGAAACTCATAAATAAAGCCCTAAATCCCTGGGAAAGAGCACCTAGGAACAAAAAGCAGTTTATGAGTTCTGCTGCCGTAGACCTAAACGTATCTGCCCAGCAGCTCTGAATGAACAATGGAGCTCACAGCTCAGCATTTGAGCTCCTATAAAGAAGAGACCGTCTCCTCAAGCAGCTCCTGGACCCCTGTATATCCAAAGAGCCACCTCATAAAGGAGAGATCAGATTGACACTTGGCGGGTATTCTTCTGGGACAAAGATAGCAGAAGAAGAAAACTGGTAACAACCCTTACTGTTCAGCAGCTGCTGCAGATGATCCCCAGGCAAGTAGGGCCTGGAGTGGACCTCAGCAGACCTACAGCAGAGGGGCCAGACTGTCAGAAGGAAAACCAAGAAACAGAAATAACCTCATCATCAACAAACAGAACATCCACTCAGAGACCCAATCTGAAAGCCAG
>NW_022436948.1:23167297-23215600 GCF_009761245.1 Sapajus apella | reverse complement strand
GTGCACACGAATGTTCATTGCAGCACCATTTACAATAGCAAAGACCTGGAACCAACCCAAATGCCCATCGATGATAGACTGGACAGGGAAAATGTGGCACAGATACACCATGGAATATTATGCAGCCATCAAAAACAATGAGTTTGTGTCCTTTGTAGGGACATGGATGAGCCTGGAAACCATTATTCTCAGCAAACTGACAGAAGAGCAGAAGATCAAACACCACATGTTCTCACTCATAGGTGGGTGTTGAACAATGAGAACACATGGACACAGGCAGGGGAGCACTACACAATGGGTCAGTTGGGGGGAAATAGGGGAGGGATGGTGAGGGGTGCAGAGTTGGGGAGAGATAGCAAGGGGAGAAATGCCAGATGTAGGTGATGGGGAGGAAGGCAGCAAATCACACTGCCACGTGTGTACCTATGCAACAATCTTCCATGTTCTTCACATGTACCCCAAAACCTAAAATGCAGTAAAATAAATAAATGGAAATAAAATATTGTACCCCTAATGATCATATTAAAATTCAAGAATAAGCAATCTAAGAATACAAGAAAAGAAAGACATATCTTTTTCTCCTTATCTCCTATATAACTGTTATTTCAGAAATTTTCCGTTCATAGAAACTGGAGAAGTGATAAATAGATGACAGACGAATAGAAAAGTAATACATAAATTAGATAGATAGATAGATAGATAGATACATCCTGCACAGATCTGAGCACATCTTTCTTTGCTTTTCTTTTCTACATCAGTAACTGATGTGAGTATTTTATATAGTCCATTACTTTTCCTTAAGTCTCTATTTCTCTTTTACCCAGATTTCCTAAGTACACTTAGTGGTATACTATCATATTTGAATGTCTCTAGAAAAGCATGTATTCATTTTTCAACATTGTACTTTTCATCCCTGATTAAAGATACAACAGAATTTTCTCATTGTTTGAATCATATTCACATTCGGAATTCATCTGTTTGAAGTATAACAGTCTTCTGCTTGTCAGTTAGGGATTAACCTTTGTATTTTGTTCTCTAACATTTGTTTGATGAGTACAGAAGTGAATCCTACGATTTGTGAAACAACAACTTCCAGAAATCTATAGGGACCACAAGACACTGCAATAATGCAACTTTTTATCATTTCATATGATCAGTAAAATAAAAATCACCATCAAGATGCCATCTGACATTGTGGAGATGGATGGACCGCATTCAGGACAATTAATGTGTAAATAACTTCAGAGAGACATTCATGGGTCCTGTTCTTCAAAATGTGCTGCACTAAAAGATAACTTAGGAAACCATATCAGTATTTCATTTACATTGAAATTCATGTATGACCAGTATCACCACTATCTCCTGCCTTGTTTTTTGGCTTGTGTCGTATCCTATGACTTTTAATAAAAGCATAGGTTATTCAGAGAATGTCTGTTTCTAATGGTTAAAATAATTAGGAAGCACAGATAATTCAACTCACATTACATAAAAATTAAATAACCACTCAGTTATAAGTGAAACTAGTTGCATGTGCTACATCATCTTCTTAAGCATAGTTTGTTTTTCTTTTTATGCAGATATGCTTAACTTATCTAGGATGATTAGACAGAGATTGTGTACCCTTTCATCCTAGAGAAGTTAAGCATATCTGCATAAAAAGAAAAATTCTCTGTCTCTGTTTCTCTCTCTCTCTCTCTCTCTCTCTCTCTCTCTCTCTCTCTCTCTCTCTTCCTCCCTCCTTTTTAGCCAGGCTGATTACTGTTTATCTTATAAAGCATAGTCCAAGCATCATTTCTGGAACTAGAAAGAAATTCTAAATAGGATTTGCCTTATTGCAAGATTTCTCCCCATGAGATCTTATAGTACTGGGTCCACTCTGTAAACTTTTTCAAAGCTTAAGTATTTGAAAGGACTCAGAGGACTCCACAAAGTAGTTGTTCCACGGTATTTATGGGAAGTTGGTTCTAGGACCAACATCCATGGGATACAAAACCCATGAGTGCTCAAATCCCTTCATGTCAAAAGGCATAGTATTTGCATATAGTCTACATACATTCTTCCCATATACATTAAATCAGCTCTAGATTAGCTATAATACTTAATAAAATGTAAGTGCCTTGCAAATAGTGTTATACTCTATTTTTTTTTAAATTTGTATTATTTTTATTGCTGTATTGGTATTTTAAATGATTTTTTTCAATTGTTTTTGATCCCTGCTTCAATGAATACTCAGATGCAAAACCTGTGGAGACAGAGAGCTGACTGTATATTCATGTATGCTCTATTCTAAAGAAAAGTATGTAGTGCAGCAAGAGAAAAAGAATGTAAAGAGTCAGGCCTTTGAGAGGCAATCCCCCACACAAGATTTCCAAGGGTCCTATTTGCAAACAAGATGTTGTGTATGTTCACCTTGAACCACCAAGATCTGAATGAGCATCTCAAAGAGACTCTCAGGTGGAGGCATTTAAGTAATAAAGCCAAACATCGCAAATTGTTTACGTCAAGTGCAAATTATCAGTGCAGAAAATGACTTCGAAGGATGCCAGGAAACTTTCTGGTCCACCATAAATTCCAATGCCCTTATCTTAGCCGAAAGTCATCCTCGTATCTTTGGAGATATTGATAGAAGTTTTCCAGCTGAGCCAGAAATCAACTCCATTTCAACGGTCTCTTTAACAATATACCTTTCACACTGACTTGAAATTATCCATTTATGTGTGATACTATCTCACACATTAGACCATTAATCCTTCAAGGAAAAAGGTGATGTTTTATAACTTTAAGCTACACCTTAGAGATTTGCATATAGGAGATGGTCTATAACTTCTGGAAAGATTTCTTCAGTTTTTATTTTGTTCAAGTATGTGATTCTCTCAATTACGAAGATATTTTATTTCATAATTATAACACTTAGTGTTTTTCGTCTATTCCTTTAGGTTAAATAATCCAAGTTATTTTACTGTTATCTTGAGGACATTTCCTACTTAAACTACCATCTAGTAATGTACTTCTAGATATCTTGCATGTATTTTAACAGTTTGTCATGTACAATAAATTGCATAGATTTTAAATGTCAACATATATTTATTAATGTAGTATATATCTGTAGATATGTGTGTTTGTGTGTCTGAAAAATAATCATCACAGGTAGTGAATATATCTTCTTTTGAAAATCGTTTGTTCTTGTCCTTTTTCCATTTTTTACAATGGGGTTATTTGTTTTTTGCTTGCTGATCTATTTAAGTTCCTTAGAGAATCTAGATATTGAATCTTTGTTGGCGATATACTTTGTGAATATTTTCATCCATTCTGTAATTTATCTGTTTATTCTGTTGATCACTTCCTTTGCTGTGCAAGAGCTCTTTAGTTTATTTGGGTCCCACTTGTCAATTTTTGTTTTGTTGCAGTTGTTTCTGGGGCCTCAGCCAAAAATTATTTGCTAAATTGGATGTCTGCAAGGATATTTCTTATGTTTTCTTTTCGGATTTTTATAGTTTGAGGTCTTTTTTAAAAATCTTTAATTCATCTTGATTTAATTTTTGTATCTGATGAAAGGTAAGAGTCCAGTTTCAATGTCTGCATATGACTAGCCAGCTATCCCAGTACTATTTACTGAATAGGGAGTTCTTTCCCCATTGCTTTTTTTTTGTTGGCCTTGTTGAAGATGAAGTGATTCTAGTTGTATGGCTTTCTTTCTGATTTTTCTATTCTGTTCCATTGATCTATGTTTTTGTTTTGTACCAGTACCACGTTGTTTTTGTTATGCTTATCATCACTAATTTTCAGGGACATGCAAATCAAAACCATAATGAGGTACTATCTCACACCAGTCAGAATGGCTATTGTTAAAAAGTGAAAAAACCAACAGATGTTGAAGGCTGTAGAGAGAGAGGAATGTGTATAAGTATTATTGGAAATGTAAGTCAGTTCAGCCACTGTGAAAAGCAGTTTGGAGACTTCTTAAGAAATTTAAAACAGATATACTGTTCATCCCAGCAATCCCTTTACTGGGTATATATCCAAAGGAATATAGATCATTATATTGTAAAGACACATGGACTTGTATGTTCATCACTGCACTGTTCACAATAGTACACATATACAATCAAGCTAGATTTCCATCAATATTGGATTGGATAGATAAGATGTGGTACATACATGCACCATGGAATACTATGCAGCCATAAAAAGAATGAGATCATGTCCTTTGCAGAAACATGGATGAAGCTGGGGACCATAATTTTAAGTGAACTAATGCAAGAATAGAAAACCAAATACCACATATTTTCACTTATAAGTCAGAGCTAATGCTTGAACACACATGAACCTCCACATGGGAACCATAGACACTGCAGAACAGTAGAGCAGGAAGGGAGAAAGGGAGGCATGGGCTGAAAAATGACTTTTGGGTACTATGTCCACCACTTGGGTATAATTTACTCATGTGACATACCTGCGCATGTACCGCTGTATCTAAAGTTGAAGAAAAAATAATATAAAGCTTTAAAAAAGAGTAAGAAAGGGAAATGAAAACATAATAAACTTTATGAAATGCTTAAAAAATAAGTATAGTGAATATATTCATTATCCATAATAATTCCTAAAAATTTTCTATAACCATATAACATATATTCTCTTTTAAGTGGGTTCTTAAAAAATTATTTTGAGATTCATTCATGTTATCCCATGCCATAACATGTCATCCCTTCTTATTGCTATTAATATTCAATTTTAAGAATATTTCACAATTTTCTTATTCACCAAAATGGCTTTTGGGAAGTTTCAGGTTTTTGGCTTACAAATATATACACATTTATATATTAGTCTTGTTATGGGCATATGTTTTTATTTCTCTTAGGTAAATACCTGTGAGAGGTATGGCTAGATCACATGCTAAGTGTATGTTTAACACTTTTTAAAAATACATCTTGAAAGTTTCCAAAGTTTTTGTACTATTTTACCTTCCCGAAAGCAGCGTATGGGTATTTCACTTGCTCCACATCCTCACCAAAACTTCACGTGTTCAGTACTTTATGTTTAGACATTCTAATAAGTGTTTAGTGGTTTCACATTCTGGATTTAATTTGCATTTTCCTAATACCTCAGGATGTTGAACATCTTCTCATGTACAACTCAATATTGATAATTTTTGGTAAATATCTTTTCAAACATTTAACCGGTTTTTACCTGTGCTGTTTTCTTATTATTGAGTTTACAGAATTCTTTATGTATTTTGAACACCATTCCCTTATCAAATATGTGATTTAGAAATATTTTATCCAATCTGTGGCTTGTCTTTCTATTTTTTAACCACTCCCTCTCAGTGGGTGAAAGATGTTGATGATGTCGACTATTTTTATATGAATTGTGAATTTTATTTGAATTGTTTCAAATCTAAATGTATTATGTAAAACAAATATATTAATGCTAAGATGTTCGTCAATTATTCTTTCTAGAAATTTTGTTCTTGTTTTTAAGTTTAAGTTTCTAATAATTTTTTGATTAATTTCTTACGGTATTGTGACAAATTGCCAAAGTGGTTTGTTTTGTTTTTTGTATTTTTTGGGTATGTTAATGACCAATTTTTTAACATTGGCTAAAAAAACCGTGCTTTAGCAACATAATTGCCTTTCCATTATTTATGTTTTAATATGTGTGTCTTAGGGGATCTATTCTGTTCCATTAATCTATTTGTTTGTCCCTTTGCACAAACAAAAGCTGTTATGGTATATCGGAATAATGTATTATAAGTCCTTCGACTTTGTTCTTCTTTTCAAAGTAGTTTTAAAACAGAATAAAATACTGCAGGTTTGGTTCATTTCCATGTTAATTTTAGAATCAAGATTTCCATTTTTACATATACATATGCACTAACACACACATACACACCCACTACCATAACTTTAATTAGAATTGTGTTGAAGATGTAGATTACTTTTAAGAGAATTGTCTTCTTGACATTATTGATCCTTCTCTTCCAGAAACACAGAAAATATCTCTGTGTATTTAGATGGTCTTTAATTTCTCTCAGCAGTGTTCTTAAGTGTTTTTTATACAGTCCTACCACCTCTTTTGCCAGATTTATCCCTAATTATTCCATATATTTTGATGCTATTGTAAACCACATTTTCTTTTAATTGTTAATTGTGACATCTTATATAAAGATAGATAATCAATTCTGAAATGTGACTAAATTCATTTATTATAGTAGCTCATAATTAGTTTGTAGTTCCATACTATTGTCTACATCAAATAACAGTATCACTGTGGGCCACGCGCAGTGACTCAGGGCTGTAATCCCAGCACTTTGGGAGGCCAAGGCCAAGGTGGACAGATCACCTGAGGTCAGGAGTTCCAGACCACCTGGCCAACATGGTGAAACCCTATCTCTACTAAAAATACAAAAATTAGTTGGGCCAAGTGGCATGCACCTGTAATTCCAGATACTCAGGAGATTTGCTTGAACATGGGAGGTGGAAGTTGCCAAGAGCTGAGATCACTCCACTGCACTCTAGCCTGGGCAATAGAGCGAGAATTCATCTCAAGTAATAATAATAATATCACTATGAATACAGCTTTACTTATTGCTTTCCAATATGTATGTTTTTCCACTCTGCCTTATTGTACTGGGTAGACCCTCCTGGTGAATGGAAGTGATACAAATGAACACACTTGACCTCATTCCTAAACTTTGGGGACAGGGCTTTCATTCTTTTAATATCAAATATATTTTTAGATATAGACTTTGCAGGGATTTTTTAAAATCAAGTTGAGAAGGTGACATTTTCCTAGATCACTAAGAGATTTTTTATTAATAATGAATTTTTTCCCACCTCCATTCTTATTAGACTGGAGAGAGTTTTATCGGTTATACTGATCTCTCAAAGAAACATCTTTGGTTTCCTTGCTATAATGCTTGTTTTCCTTTTTCCATTTTTATCAGCTTGCCATCTGATCTTGATATATTGATCTTCTTTTTTCTATTTTCTTAAGGGTAAACCTGAAAACACTGATTTGAAACCTTTCTTCTCTTCTAATGCATGCATTTAGTGCTGAAGAATTCCCTGTATGTTCTACTTCAACTTCATTTCACAACTTTTGATATGTTTCACGTATATAGCTATTCATTTTAAAATATTTTGTAACTTCCATTTTGATTTATTATTTATCTCATGAAACATTTAAAAGTATGTCACTTAGCTTCCAATTTTATGTGGATTTTCCAGATATAGTGCTGTCATGAATTTCTAAATTGATTCTAATGAGATCAGAGAACATACTATGATTTAGATCATTTCAAGTATATTCCTGATGCACTTAAAAGAATGTGTATTTTGTTGATGTTGGTTAATGTTTTGGTAATTATTACTTAGGTTAGGGTCAATTGATAATGTTAATCAAGTCTTCTGTATCTTTTTTCTCTACATGCTGTATCAGATATTGAGAAATAGCTGTTTAAATTCTAATCAAATTATGAATTTGTCTATTTCTTATCATAGTTCTATCAGTTTCTTCTTCATGTATTTTTTAAGCTCTCTTATTAGATAAAAAGTATGGAATCATGATGTCCTCCTGATGAATTGACTTCTTTCTCATTAGGAATTGATTCTGTTTTTCCCAGATGATATTTGCTCCAAAACCTGAGTGTTAGCAGTATAGCTAACCCAGCATTTTTTCCATTAAGGTTTACATGGTGAATATTGTTTCTTTTCTTTTAATTTTAACATATTTTTAATTTTGTGGGTACATAGTGGGTATATATGTTTATGGTATACCTAAGATTTTCTTATACAAGGATGCCACGTGAAAGAAGTACATTCACATGAAAATGGGGTATCTATCCCCTCAAGCATTTATCCTTCGAGTTACAGACAATCCAATTACACTTCTAAGAGATTTTAAAATGTACAATTGCGTTATTATTGACTATAGTCACCCTGTTATGGTATCAAATTGTAAGTTTTATTGATTCTATTTTTGTACCCATTTACCTTTCCTACCTCTCCCTGGACCCCCCACTACCTTTCCCAGCCTCTAGTAATCACTCTTGTACTGTGTGATCCATGAATTAATTGCTTTGATTTTTAGATCCTACAAATAAGTGAGAAGAGGCAATGTTTGCTTTTTCGTGCCGGACTTATTTCCCTTAATATAATCATCTCAGGTTTACTAGTTTTATCCATGTTGTTGCAAATAAACATTTATTTATATTTAAAGTGTGTTTTTGTAGGATATATGCAGTTGTGTTTTTTTTAATCCATTCTGATATTTTCTACCTTTGAATTAGAGTGCTACACATTGAATATAATGTTGATGTAATTATTCTTAAGGCTACCATATTGCTATGTATTGTCTGTCTTATCCTTTCATAGTTTTATTTTTCTTCCATTTCTGTCCTTTTTCATTTTGAATAGTTCTAATGAATCAATTAATTTTCTATTTTGTCTCATTAATTACAATTCATTTTTATGTTAGTACATGGTTTTCAGTCTTTTTTCAAATGATGTTTCACTACTTCACATATAATGTAAAAATACTCCCTCTAGCCTTTGTGCTATTTTTATCAGAGATTTTTACATTAATTATAAAGCTCGTATTAGTTTTCTATTTCTGCTCCAACAAATTACAGCAAATTGTTTGGCTTAAAACAATATAAATTAATTATTAGGTCAGAAGTCCACATAGCCTCTGCTGGGATCTGCTCTGTATATTACAAGATCACAATGCAGGTGTCAGCAGGACTGTGATCTTTTCTGGAAGTTCTGGGGCAGACTCCTTCCTAATGTAATTCAGGTTGTTGGCAGAATTCAGGCTCTTCCTTCTGTTGGACTGAGGTCATGTTTCCTTGCTAGAAGTCACCTGGAGGAGGCTGCCTTTACCTTTGAGCAACTGATCCTTACGTGGTAGTCTCTAAAGCTCTGTGCCAACAGCAGTATGTTAAATCCATCCCATACTTGGAATATTTCTGACTTATCTCTCTTCTGCTGCATCTCTTCTGCCTTCATCTTCTTCATACAGCTGAAGAGAAATCTCTGCTTTTAATATCAGATGAAAGGGGATCATGTGATTGATCTCAACTAGATAATTCATGATAATTTTTTCACTTAATGTCCGTAACCTTAAAAACACCTGCAAAGTTTTTTTTTTAAATCATGAAATTTAATGTATTCATAGGTGGCCAGGTGTTAGAGCATTGACATCTTTGGAAAGAGGCATTATTCCTCTGCCAATAACTGTGCTGTGCATACACACACACACACACACACACACACGCTATGTATAGCTTCAAATGTCCAGTTAGCTCATATTAATAAATTACATTAAAATTAATATTAAAGTTATTAGAAAAATATTTTATGTTTACCTACATAGTTACCTTTTGCAGGGCTCTTCAATACTTTGTGTAAATCCAGATTTCTATCTGGCACAAGTTCCCAGATGCTTGAATGACTTTCTTTAGCATTTCTTGTAGTGCGCATCTCTTGTTGATGATTCAGTTCACTTATTGTATGTCAGAGAAAACTTTTGTTTTTATATATGAAATATATTTTTGCTGGATATGGAATTCTAAATTAGCAGGCTTTATTCTTTCAGTACTATAAAAATGATGAATCAATATTTTTTGCCTGAATTTTTGAGATT
This sequence comes from Sapajus apella, assembly GCF_009761245.1. NCBI lineage: Eukaryota > Metazoa > Chordata > Mammalia > Primates > Cebidae > Sapajus > Sapajus apella. The sequence continues at coordinate 23,205,958 of NW_022436948.1, read as the reverse complement.
TCTATCTCCACTGACATTTTGTTCCTCTGTACATAAAGGACCCCATCCAAACAGTCACCCCCAGATTCTTAGAGATTTTGCTTTATACTTTTCTTAAGCAGTGTAAATACATTATACCTTGGTGAAACTTTCTTCATGATACTTGTACCCAGAATTTGCAGATGACCTTTGCTGATCATTTTTATCAGATTTGGAACTGTTTTAGTCATGAGATGTTCGCATATTGTTCTCTGTCCCACACTCCTTTACGTCTCCAGATTCACATATATTAGGCGACTTGAATGTACCCAGTCGATCTTGGTCTTGTTTTTCACTTGATGAATACTTTTCAGAAAATAATCTCATCTCTCATTTTTCGATCACTTATTTCCTTTTTTTCTTTGTGTATTAATTTTTGAATATTCTCTCTTATTACATGTTCTAGCTCATTTTTCTTTGACAATGTTTAATCCACCATTCATTGTATTTGCTGTGCTCTACATCTCATGCACTTTAGCTTTTAATATGTAGTCAGTTGATTTTTAAAATACCTACCTCAGAACTTAAAAGAAAAATAAATAAAATATCTATGATATCTCCAACATGATCAGTCTTTCATCTAGATTTTTGATTGCATGGATGCAGTTATAATAACTGCTTTAATGTTATTGTGTGCTATAATCTGTGTTATTCCTGGGTTAGTTTTTGACTGATTATATTTTATCCTCATTTTGTCTTGTATTTCCTGCTTTTTTTTTCATAATAATTTTAACTTGGATGCTAGATGTTATAAATGTTACCTCTTTATGTGCTGATTTTCTTTTGTTCTTTTCAATATTTTAGACCTTTGTCTGGAAATACAGATAAATCATGTGGAAACAGTTTAATCCTTTTAGTCTATGCATTTAAGCTTTGTTAAGTTTGATCAGAATAGTTCTTGACTTAACTTTCCTTCACCTCTGAGATAAGAATGTTTTTGAATTCTTTATCTGTCATGCATTAGAAGTTGGTTTTGTTATGGCTCATGAGAATATGAACTATGTTTTCCTCTGTTTGAGCTTGGAAATTGTTCCTTCTAATTATTTTGCATAGTTCTTTCCTCGGCCTCAGATAGTTTCCTCTCATGAGTGCACTCATCAGTACTCATCTGGAGACTCCGGGGCTAATCACTGCAACTCTCAGGAAGTCCTCACCATGCCGCTCAGTCCTGTCTGGCACTCTGCCCTGTGAACTATCGCCGATATTCACCTCCCTGTACTACTCCCACTACACACAGGGAGACCTCCAGACTCCAACTGGGATCCATATTCCTGTGCTGCAACCTAGAAAATCTTTCTAGACAGGAAGCTGATGCACCAACAAGACTCACCTTATTTTCTCCCATATTTTAGGGATTTCTATTGGCTGATTTCATTAACTGATTCACAAAGTTTTGGGCAAAAAATGTTGTCTTATACAATGTGTCTGATATTTTTAGCTGTTTCAGGTGCTAAGATAAATTGGGTACATGTTTCTGTATCTTGGTTAGAAGCTGATACTTTTACATATATGTTTCAGTACAGCAAATAAAATTTCACCATATTCTAAGGTTTTGAAAAATGTATCCTAGCAATATATTTTGTATAATGTAATGTTGCTTACTAACACGGAAGACCTGACTCTAAATATTTCAGTCTCTCATTCTGTACTAAACTCACAGCAATTTCAGATATCTATGTCTGAATTTCACTTTCTGCTTATTTTATCCATACCTTTTGTTTATAATCAAATTACTTTTGTTAATTACTTTAATTCTACCTCAGTTTTGACGGTGAATTATTAACAGCAGGATATTCCAATGCTGCTTAAAAATACGTAACTCTATAAGCTGAAACATATCCCATATTTTATGTGTCTCAGGAACATGAAGAATATACAAGCAGTGCAATCTGAAGTTCATGACAAATAAAGACAAACAGTAGGAATTGAAGGAATCTTCAGAATACTTGGATAGATTAGAGCAATGATTTAAAGAAAGAAAGAAGGGAGTCTGATGAACTGAAGTAGGAATGGGCATTCCTTGAACCAGTCAAGATTCCCTTAAATAGGCAGGCTTAAAAATGTTGTTCTCTATGTGGTTTTGATTTGCATTTCTCTAATGACCAGTGATGATGATCATTTCTTCATGTTTGTTGGCTTCATATATATCTTCTTTGAAAAGTGTCTGTTCATATCCTTTGCCCACTCTTAAGTGCGTTTGTTTGTTTTTTTCCTGTAAATCTGTTTTAGTTCATTGTAGATTCTGGATAATAGGGCTTTATTGATGGATAGATTGCAAAATTTTTTTTCCCATTCTGTTGGTTGTCGGTTCGCTCTAATTATTGTTTCTTTTGCTGTGCAGAAGCTCTGAAGTTTAATTAGATGCCATTTGTCCATTTTGGCTTTTGTTGCCATTGCTTTTAGTGTTGAGTCATGAAGTCCTTGCCTATGCCTATGCCCTGGATGGTTTTGCCTAGGTTTTCTTCTAGGGTTTTCATGGCGTTAGATCTTATGTTTAAGTCCTTAATCCAACTGTAGTTAATTTTAGTGTAAGATGTCAGGAAGGGGTCCAGTTTCTGCTTTCTGCACACTGCTAGCCAATTTTCCCAACTCCATTTGTTGAACAGGGGATCCTTTCCCCATTGCTTTTGTCAGGTTTGTCAAAGATTAGATGGTTGCAGATGTGTTGTGTTGCTCTGGAGCCCTCTGTTCTGTTCCATTGGTCTGTGTCTCTGTTTTGATACCAGTACCATGCTGTTTTGATTACTGTAACCTTGATACCATCTCATGCCAGTTAGAATGGCAATCATTAAAAAATCTGGAAACAACAGATGCTGGAGAGGATGTAGAGAAATTGGAACACTTTTACACTGTTGATAGGAGTGTAAATTAGTCCAACCATTGTGGAAGACAGTGTGGTGATTCTTTAAGGATCTAGAAATAGAAATTCCATTTGACTTAGCAATCACATTACTGAGTATATACCCAAAGGACTATGAATCATTCTATTATAAAGACACATGCACACCCATGTTCATTGTGGCACTATTTACAATAGCAAAGACCTGGAACCAACCTAAATGCCCATCAATGATAGACTGGACAAAGAAAATGTGGCACATATACACCGTGGACTTCTATGCAGCCATAAAAAATGATGAGTTTGTGTCCTTTGTAGGGACATGGATGAACCTGGAAACCATCATTCTCAGCAAACTGACACAAGAACAGAAAATCAAACACTGTATGTTCTCACTGATAGGCGGGTATTGAACAATGAGAACAAGTGGACACAGAGAGGGGAGCATCACACACTGGGGTCCTTTGGTGGGGCTAGGGGAGGGTTAGTGGGAGGGAGGGTGGGGAGGGATAGCGTGGGGAGAAATGTCAGGTATAGGTGATGGGGGGGGATGGTGGCAGCAAACCACCTTGCCATGAATGTACCTATGCAACAATCTTGCATGATCTGCGTATGTGCCCCAGAATCTAAAGTACAATTTAAAAAATGTTTTTCACCTTTAGAACAATCAGGAACTAACTTCTCCAGGAGAGAGGGCTGTTTCAGAGCATCAGCATATTGAATCTGATTGTAATTGTACAAAGCACAAGGATACATTTTTTTAAATTAACAATATGATTTTTAATATTTATATGTTTGTTTTTAAGGTTAAGTTAACATACAGTAAAATTCACCTTTTTAAATTGTAGAATTCTATGAATTTTAATGTATACATAGATTCATCTTGGCACTACCACAGTCAGTATACAGAGTTATTCTTTCACCCCAAAACACTCTCTAATCCCCTTGTAGTCACTCCACCACTTCTTTCCCTGCCATTAGAGTTTTATCTTTTCCACAGTGTTATATAAATGGAATCATCCATTCTGCTTTGAGAAAGTCTGTGATACCATTTTCCAATGCCATATGCTCACTTTGTGTCTCTGTGTCATATATTGGTAATTCTTAAAATATTTAAAACTTTTTTTATGTTGTTCTGAGATCTTTGATGTTAACCATTATAATTATTTTGTGTGCCACAAACCATGCTCATGAAAGAGGATGGACTTAAATGATAAACGTTCTATGTGTTTTGACTATTCCACTAAGCCAGCTGCTTCCCCAACTCTCTCCCTATCCTCTAGCCTAGCTGTGACCCTGAGACACAACAATATTAAAAATAGGACAAGTAATAACCCTACAATGGCCTCTAAGTTTTCAAATTAAAAGAAGAGTTGCATGTCTCACACTTTAAATCAAAGGGTAGAAATGATTAAGTTTATTAGAAAGTCATATTGAAAGCCTAGATAACCTGAAAGCTAGGCCTCTTACACAGAACAGTTAGCCAAGTAATGAATGCAAAGGATAAAGTACTGAAAGAAATCAAAAGCACTACTCCAGTTAACACACAAGTGATAAAACAAAACAGGCTTATTGCAGATTTGAAGAAAGCTTCAGTGATCTGTCTAGAAAATCAGAACAGCCACAACATTTCCTTATGCCAAAGCCTAATTCAAAGCAAGGCCCTAACTCTCTTCAGTTCTGTGAAGACTGAGAGTGGTGAGAAAGCTGCCGAAAAACAATGAAGCTAGCAAAGTTGGTTCATGAGGTTTAAGAAAGGAAGCCATTTCCATAACATAAAAGGGCAGGATGAAACAGCAGATGTTGATGGAAAAGGTGCAGCAAGTGATCCAGAAGATCTAGCTAGGTTCTTTGATGAAGCTGGCTACACTAAACAACAGATTTTCAATGTAGATGAAACAGCGTTCTATGGAAAGATGATGTTACCTAGCATTGTCATTATTAGGAGAGGTCAACACCTGGCTTCACAGGATGGACTGACTCTCTTGTTAGGGACTAATGCAGCTGGTGACTTTTAAGTTGAAGCCAATGCTTATTTACCATTTAGAAAATCCCAGTGCCCTTAAGAATTATGCTAAATCTTTTCTGCTTGTTCTCTATAAATGGACCAGCAAAGCTTGATCACAGCGCATCTATTTATAGCATGGTTTACCAAATATTTTAAGCTCACAGTTGATACCTACTGATCAGAAAATATTTCTTTGAAAATATTACAGTTCATTTACAATTTACTTGGTTACCCAAGCACTCCACTGGAGATATATAGGGATATGAATGTTATTTCATCCCTGTAAATATAACATCCATTCTGTAGCCTGTGGATAAAAGACAAATTTTAACTTTTATGTGTTCCTATTCAATAAATAGTATTATTAAGTCTCTAGCTGACATAGATAGGTATTCCTCTGATAAATCTGAGGAAAGTTAGGTGAAAAACTTCTGGAAAGGATTCACCATTCTAGATGCCATTAAGAACATTTGTGATTCATGGAATGAGGTCAAAATATCAATATTAACAGAAAATTTTCATAAGTCAATTCTAACTCTCATGGATGACTTTGAGGGGTTCAAGACTTTAATGAAGCAAGTCACTTCAGATGTGGTGAAAGTAGAAGGGACATTAAAATTAAGAGTGTTACCTAGAATGATAAATCCTTCCCAGATTTTTTTTTTTCTTTTTCGAAACAGGTATTGACTTCTTCTAACTAGATCCTCTAGATAACTGGCTAATTATATTGAACATCTTTTCATGTGTTTATATTCCATTTGTGAATCCTCTTCAGTGAAATATCCCTTCATGTTTTTGCCCACATTGTAACTGTAATGTTTATTTTTTGCTGCTGTATTTTGAGAGCTCTTTATAAATTCTATGAATGCTTATTTGCCGTACACACACCATCTTTGGTGAAGTGTCTGTTCAAATATTTTCCTACATTTTCTAAATGAATTATTTTTTCACTGTTGAATTTAATTATTTAAAATATAAATTTTGGATACAAGTCATCACTCAGATACAGAATTTTCAAGTCTTCTCATCCTTCTCTGTGGCTTGTGTTTATATCCTCTTAATCGTGTCATTCAGAGAGTAAAATATCTTACTTTCGAAGAAGTCCAAATTTTTAATCTTTTTCTTTTTGGCCTTTTAGGGCTGTTCTTTTGTCATTATATCTTAAGAACTTTGTACTTACCCTAAGTAACAGAGATTTTTTTCTATGTTTTCTTCAAAAAAAATTATACATTTTTGTTCATCATTTAGGTCTATAATCCGTTTGGTACTTACATTTATATAAAAAATGAGTTTTGTGTTCAGGTTCATGCATTTGCATATGAATATCCAACTGTTTCAAAGCCATTGTTCAAAGGCTATCACTTTTAGATTGAATTGCCTTTCTACTTGGTAATAAAAAGCAATTGGCTATATTTTGTGTGTCTATTTCTGCAATCTTCTGTTCCTTTGGTCTAGTGTGTATTTTTTGTCCACTAGCTCACTATCACAATTACCACAGCTCATAAGTCCCAGAGCTGAAACCTACTGCTAAGAAAAATATTTCTTTCAAAATAGTACAGTGCATTGACAATGCACTTAAAATCAGGTAGTATCATTTATCCAATTTTCTTTTCCAAAATGATTCTGAAAATTATAATTTATTTGCCTTCCATTTAAAGTTTTGCATCAATTTGTCTACACAAAAATATCAAGCTAGGATTTTAATCAGAATTGTGAAGATGCTTTATGCTAATTTTGAAAGAATCTGACTTTTTTTCTATGTTGAGTGTACGAATGTATGAACATGGTATGACTTCTTATTTGTTAAAATCTTCTTCCGCTGCTTTTATCAGATCCTTGTAGTTTTCAACATTGAGATATCCTACAGAAATTTTGCTTGTTTGGCAGGCCCCGAAGTAGGATAAATATAGTTTTGGAGCTAGTATACATGGTTTTATTTTTTTAATTGTGTTTTCCAAATGTGTATTGCTAATATGCATATATGATTTGATTTGGGGTTGTTCTTCTTAAATCCTTTGACTGTGTTAGGGGTAACCCTAAAGATCTTCTGAAAGATGTTGGACCTCAAGGTTTCTTGAAAACCTTGAGAGCCTTTGATGTAGAATATTGTTAACTGTACAATGTACTCTGAAAGAGCATAAATAGGGCCATGTTTAATGGTGAAATTAGCTTTCAAGAATTCAAGGAACATTCACGCTTGCATTTATTTATTTATATATTTATTGACTTGAGAGATCCTCCATTTTAACTATGACCTTTTACCTAATTATCATCTCATACTGCAAAGAGACTTCTTTTGACAAAAATAAAGTCACAGTAATGTTTTTCCTACTTTTAACACTAATTTTTCACTGAGATTTTATTTAATAAGCACTTTATTTTGGTGGTAAAATATTGTAGACATCTAGCAATGAATTAGTTTTAGAAAATTGTATGAAAAATATTTATTAAAATTTTTATTTTTATGTTTTTTAATTTGTTCATTTGTACTTCTCTGATTATAAATATAATCCATTGTTAGTATAGAACATTGCATAATGTTTACTGAGGACAATTTGAAATAGCTGATTTAATATCCTTAAATCAATATATTAAATATTCATTTACCATTTTACCTATGAATTTCAATTCTTGTTAACTAAATATAGAATTGTTGTGTATACAAATGCTGTAAAAGATATATATGTATCTGGTTATATTTAGGCAGATGACTTAATACTTGTCCAGTAGTGTATCCACAGGGTTAGGAATACTGATCAGTTTGAATAAGAGTGAGGATTTATTTATATATTGATATAAATATGTCTCTTCATGTATTCTTACCTTGATAAAGAAGAAGAGCATAAAAACAGGTGGATTTTTAAAAGGAAAAATAAAATATTGAAATATGAATAAATATTTGCATAGATAAATGCAAGTGGTAGCCAGGCTCTGGGAGAAACTCCTGAGGCAGGAGTGCTGCTTGAGCCCGTGAGTTCAAGGCTGCAGTGAGCTGCTCTGATCACAAATCTGCATGCCAGCTTGGGTGACAGTGAGAGACGCTGTATCAAAAAGAAAAGAAAGAAATGCCAGCACAGTCAGCCCTTTATAACCATGGTTCTACACTGGTGTTTTCAAAGAACTTTGGATTGAAAATATTTTTAATAATAGCAATAAAAATAACAATACAACAATGAAAACATACAGATAAAGAACAATATAGTATAACAACTATCTGAGGGAGTTCCTGGAATCAATCCTCGGTGAATACCCCTTAACAACTGTAATTAATAAAAATAACAATAGTTTTAATGGTCTCTTTTTAAATTTTTGATCTTGTGCATATTATCTATGCAAAAAGCCAATTTAAAAAACCGTACTAATCAGGATCCTTTGGCAGCTAATTACAAAATGCAGAAAAGCATAATTATGAAAATGCAACAAAGCATCAGTTAACAATTTTTTCATTGTTTCTGTACTTGCTAAGGAAGGAAATATTTATTTTATTAAACTGCTGATTCCTCTTGTATTATCTTTCATTAAGAATGTAATTTTAAATGTCAATTGAAACTATTTTTTTATATATTTTTAAACCAACCTAATGAGCCAATTTGATCCTCACTCTCCTACAATCTGATGGTACTAAATAAAGCCCTTACTGTGTTGTTCAGATAGGTTTGATTTTAAGAGTCAGTACTCAATACATTATGGCAATTATGTCACTGCTTTATTGCATTCACAAATTAGGAACAACCACGTAGGGAATGCCCAAGATTTGCTATTAGTGAAATATGCAGATAAATGCTCTATTTATTAGATTTTGTAACAAGATAGGTAAACCAAATTAGTTGACAGTTAAGATTGGAGGCCACTCAGCTACATTAATGTAAAAAGAATTGTATGTATGTATTTTGTTTATAGTAATCAGGAAGATAGACTATTTTTCGAAATGAAATTATAAAATTAATTATGGTTCTTTATGTCTATTATTTTGTATTTTGTATTTGTTCAATTTTGTATGCATTTTGAGTTCCAGAAAAGTATTCTCATTAAATAGCACTTTAAATTGATCATTCTCATAAATTCAAAATGGAGGATTATGGCAATTAACCCAAAGCAATATTAAGGGAAATTGAGAGTTGTTAGATCATATTACAGCATTTGCAGCAGTGAAAAAGAGCGAAACATACAATTTTTTTTTAAGAAAAGAAACAATACAGATGGGTTTCTTTGATGCCTGTTATGACTATATGAAAGCAACAATTTCATGATCACAATAATGATGAATGTATTATCCATAATTAAGATGTCTTATTGTCTATTGAGAGGCTATATAATATTAAAATACTAATCATTCTTTACCTTATATTATAAACAATTGTTTGAAAAATTATCAAATATGTATATTGTAAAATGAGACTACTTGATTTGTTATCAAAGGAAGGTTCTTAAAATTAACTAGAAACATGTAATTTCTTATCACCCGTGAGTGATATAAATCAGCTTTGCAAATGTGGCTTTCCAGGTTTTTCACTTTTCTCTCTTCATATAATAAAGTGCAATTGAAAGAAGTGTGTTAATGAAACTATGGTTAGACCCAAAGAAATAAACTAATTTGCTTTTCATATAGGCTGAGAATGTAAATAGAGAATGTTAGAACTATCAAATACTTTGGTGTTAATCTGCTCTATTTCTTGGCCAGTAACCATGATCCCTTCTGTGACTTTCTAATGGACACACAGCCATTAAAGTAAAATCATTTTTCTGATGATTAATGATATTGAACATTTTTTCATGTTTGTTGATCGCCTGTGTGCTTCTTTTGAGAAATGTCTGTTCATGTCGTTTTCCCATTTTTAATTGAATGATTTGTTTGCTTGTTTTTTTCTTGTTGACTTGTTTACGTTCCTTATTGTTTCTGGAGATTTGACCTTTATCAGAGGCATAGATTGCAAACATTTTCTTTCATTCTTTAGGCTGTCTTTCTGTTGATAATTTGTTTTACTGTGCAGAAGCTGTTTGATTTAATTAGGTCCCGCTTGTCAATTTTTGTATTTGTTGCAATTGCTTTTGGGGACTTAGCCATAAATTCTTTGCCAAAGCCAATATCAGGAAGGGTATGGCCTAAGTTTTCTTATGTAATTTTTATAGTTTAAGGTCCTACATTTAACCCTTTAATCCATCTTGAGTTAATTTTTGTATATGGTGAAAGGTAGTTGTCCAGTTTACTTCTTTTGCATATGGCTCACCAGTTATCCTAGCACCACTTACTGAATAAGGAGTCAATATTTTTGTTAACTTTATCAAAGTTCAAATGGATATAGTTGTGCAGCTTTCATCCTCAGAAAAATATAAATCAAAACCACAATGAGATACCATCTCACAGCAGTCAGAATGATTATTATTTAAAAAGTCAAAAAATAATATGCTGTCAAGACTTCAGAGAAAAGAGAATGCTTATACACTGTTTGTGGGAATGTAAATCTGTTCAGCCACTGTGGAAAGTAATTTTGAGATTTCATAAAGAACTTAAGTATAACTGGCATTTGACCCCAGCAATCCCAATACTGAGTATATGCCAAAAGGAAAATAAATTGTACCAGACATATGAACTTGTATGCCTATTGCAGTATCATTCACAACATCAGGTACATGGAGTCAACCTAGGTACCCATGAATGGTGGAGTGGATCAATAAAATGCAGTACATATACACCATGGAATACTACACAGCAATAAAAAATGATGAAATCATGTCCTCTGCTACAACATGGATACAGCTGTAGGCATTATTAATCCTAAGCAAATTAATGCATAAACAGAAAACCAAATACTGCATATTCTTACATTCAAGGTAAACATTGAATACCCTTGGACATAAATATTGGAGCAATAGACACTGAGGACTCCTAGAAAGGGGGAAGAGGGAGGTGGGATGGTCTGAAAAGCTACATATTGGTTACCATGCTGACTACCTGGAAGACTGGATCACCTTTACCTCAAACCTCAGAATCACACGATATACCCAGTTAACAAACCTGCTTGTGTGTCCCCTGGATCAAAAAAAAAAAAAGTAAAAAGAAGGAAAGAAAAATAAAGGGTTATGAGCCTTAAGATTAGCAGTCCTCTGTTAGATGAAAAATCTATGTGTGCATTTATTCGTTGCTTTATATTTAAAACAGAATTGGAATTGATTTACAAATGAGTGTACTTCCTGACTGTGGTTGAGTGGAGTTAGTTTTCCTTATCACAAATAAGCTTGAAGGAATTAATGGGCGCTGGTTAATCTGAACCACACAAGCTGTGACATGAATAGGCATTTCATGGTTAGTATCATCTTTATCTTCTGAGAAATATTTGGGGGTTGAGGAAAGACATTAAAGACTCCGAAAACATATGAAATTGCTGAATGCCTTTATTAATAAAAGGTAAATCATTCTATCAAATTAGTGGTAATTTTGTTGCCTAAGCAGCCAGTCAGGATAATTATAACTTGAAAGTGAACGACTATGTCCATGTTAGTGGGAGTTAATAGAACTACTTTCCTATACATCCCCATGATTTTTCCAGATAGATAATATATAAAAATAGAAACTTTCCAGTAAATGTTGACTACTCAATACCTATGGAATACAAATCCATTAAAGAATTCATTTCATTATAATTCTCTATGGGGTTAAAAATCCTTTACTGTAATAAAAACAGTAATACTGCTCTTGCAACTAAATTTATAAATAATAATAGGCAAAGCATGCATTTTGTTTAAAATGCTGTTTTCTGTAATTACAAGGGAAGAAAAACAGGGTACATAATCAAATGACAATGCACTTAAAATTCAGAGTTAATATCTGAAAAAGGTCTATACTTTGTAATACTAGTAATTATTATGTTACTTTAGAGACAACATGTCAGATTATGTTTCTTGTATCTAAATCCATAAAGGCAGAAACTTGATTTATTGTGTTTAATTACTAAGTTACATACCACTTCTTTTCCTTACCATCAATGGAAGCAATGTGGCATCGATGCTGACCTAAATGCTGTTGTAGAGATGTTTGAGTATAATCACACTTTTAAATGCCTTTCTGGTATTATTTTATGTAAAAATTATTAATATACTCAATTTTAGGAATGTTACTCTATGATATTCAGCTTAAAATTATGAAAGTGTGCAATGAGTCAGAATGTATGCTCTACTTTGAAATTTAGTTTCTATTGTGGATGCTAGTGATTTGTTTATTGCAAACAGTGCATTTCAGTAACAGTGTCAAAATGTTCCAAATGTGCAGTATATACAGTTTTTCCAATGTAATTAGTTAGAAATTGGAGATGCTTAATTTTAAAATTGAACAGTTCATGAAAATCTATTTCCATACTCTATGCCTTATGCAGTTTCTCTTCATAACACATTCTATAGTTGCTTGAAGAAATTAAGTGTAGTTAATCAGAAAGAACATTATGGTTTAACACCGAATTTGAAAGCCCTGTTTTGAAGCAGTGATTGATTGCTTATGGCATTACACAGACCAATGAGAACCCAAACAGGAAATCCACTTATGCTCAAAGTAGATCTCCATATTGATATAAGTGTAGTGGTGTTGTCTTTTTCTAAGACATAATTCCTAGACGTATATATATTTGCTAAAATGTTTATTTTATTGTATATTTTAATTTAATAGATTTAATAGAGAAAAGCTTTACAGTGAATTGATATTTGGCACGCTATCAAATTATCTAATTATGGCACATTAGAAAGTGCATCAGTGATAAAGTTATTTTACTATGAAACCAAATCAGTTCCATTAATATAAATGGAGATGTGAAGGATAACGTTAGAAAGCTTAGTATTTTAAAAATGGTGAAAATTCTCTAAATGATGTTAGTGAAAATGTTTTCATCCCTATTTATTCTATATTCATCTCTCTTTCAGTGCCGCCAGCAATCTCAATGCCTCAGAAATCTTTTAACGCCACAGCTGAGAGAGGAGAAGAGATGGTGTTTTCATGCAGGGCCTCAGGCTCTCCGGAACCCACCATCTCCTGGTTCAGGTAGGTTGCGCGCCCACCTCCCTCTGGCTTGTGTCTATTATCAGGCTCATGGAACAGCATTGGGATCTTAGTCATTTTGTAAAACGCAAACCATTGCATTTTAGTTTCATTAAAAAAAAATTCTGGTGCTATTTTTGGGGTTAAGGTCGTTAGATTAAACCACTAAAGAGATCAACAGTGTGATCACGCACTAATGTTCTGAGTCAAAGGCTGTACCCATTATACTTACTCTGTCCATAAAAGCAAGCTTTTGGAAAAATGGGGTTGTGGCATCTGTGATGTATTCAAACATTTTATTATCACTACAGTGTATCTTGAAATAGATATTCTAGTGTTGATACCACTTTCATGTGTATGCAATATCATATTTTATTAGAATATAATTGTGTAAATATCTGTATTATACACAAAATATTGCACTATACACAAAATATTGTATTATACCAAAGCCGGTTTTATAGAGTTTTAATTGAATTACATATTAAATTCATGGAACTTTTTAAAATTACCTCATCAAATGAGTAAATTATGTATTCTAAATCTATAATTTGATAGTTTTGTTACTTTATTTTAGAAATTAAAATATTCTTTGATTAACATTAAGATCAGGAATATTTTAAAATACTCCATTCTTTTAGGTGTGTCTCTAAACTGCTAAATTGAAGACTATAAACTTTAAAACCGGACCATCTTGTAAATAAGCATTAGTAACGCAGGTTACTGCAAAAGCATTAGGTACAAGTGTTTATAGAATCACTTTGTAAACCATATAGTGAAAAATAATTTTAAAAGATTAGCAAAATATACATCAAATGCGCAAAAGTGTCCTTACTAAGGATTAGGTTATTTTAAAAAAAAAAACTTATTTGAAGGACAATAATTGAAATCCCAAACTAATTTTTTATTTTTTGCTGGAGCATTTACTGACATTATCTTCAACTTTCAACCCTTTGTTTATACTGCTTACACTACTTATCCTTTAAATATAGGATGTAGCAGTAAATGAGATATTTCTTCAAATATTATGTATTTAGATGTTCTTTTCAGACACTAATTTTCTTGTGACGCACTGCTGGTATTTTGTAGTAGGATTATACCTTGAATATTAACATATTCACCCCAGATAATCATCATCAAACTCAGAGAGTAAACCAGCAGGTTTACTAGTGTAGATCCTTAAAAGTCTGTATCAGACCTATGTGTAATCACAGATAGTTACACTTTTAAGCTATTGAATCATTCCTTCCAATGAACAAATACTGTTCTACAATCTTTTCTCCTATGGTTTTGTATTTCCAAAGAGATTTCTTTTTTCTTATTTGAACAACATTTGTTTGACAGATAAAGAAAGTACAGCAGGAAAATAGTATGAGTAGGAAATTGAACAACAAAAATATCCTTGAGATACCCGTGTTCCACTTTGATGTGTAGTGGGAAAAACATCCTAAACTTCTAGCCTATGCCAATCTTAAGTAATGTAATTGATGATTCCACAAACCAATAGTGGTAATAGTAGCTAGTAGGAAACTATAGCTGAGTAATACTGTTTTGAAATAATCTTCAGTCATTTTTTAAGGAATGCTGCAAAATGTAAACTGTCCTGTGTAAAGGGACTAGAAGACTTCCTGCATTCAAGAATGTGAAAGAAGCATGCATTTTTATCCTGTGAATTCATATTTATGTGCACTTCGTCATTTCAGAGAGAAATATATGGAAGATGAGTGCTTGATTGTTACGGTGTTTGAACATATGCCCTTGCAAAATATGACTACAGTTTTAAGAAGAAAAACTCGTTTAATTCTGAGTTAACTTGATCTCAGAGATTTCAATTTGATAGTAATTTCAGTTTCCCCACCTGTGTATGTTGATGTTAAGTTATTCAGATTCCTCATTTGCCCCATCTTTAGGATAATATTAGAACATTTACCATCAAGTCAGAATAGTAATTGTGAGACTGGATGATTTTGGTTTGGTCTTATTTCATTGTTTACACCACAACCCTTCCAAATAACAACTTATCAATTACTTCTCACCAGAATACCATGATTCTCCAGCAGATGGAAAGTGTTAGCTGGCTTTGTTTTTGAGAGAGACTTATTTTCTGCTGAGATTTTTTTTTATTAAAATTATTTTTTTCTTCAAAATCGTTATATTTAATTGGAAATATTATTATACAGACTAGAATAAATCAAATTCAGAGGATAATATAATGAGTAATTTAAATCTATATTTTTCTTCTCCTTATCTTCATGTGCTATTAGGTTTCATCCCTTGAATAGGATGAAATAATGATTTATTTAAAACCTAAATAATTGTTCTAGTCTCTAGACATAAAATATATACTGGGAGGATGAAAGTCTGTGGTTGTAACGTTAACAAAGATAAAATTTGTTTTAGAAGGAAATTCTGACCTTTTATCTGTACATGTAGACATGTCATGTTTGTGGAAAAGAAAAAAAATTACTGCAAGTATCAGGAAATGTAGGGTAGCAGCCCTGAGAGAAATGTCCAGACTGTTTCATAGAGATAATATTTCCAAGCAAGATGAGCAAAGTCAGTTGTACTAGTCAGCCTGGACTCCCAAAACAAAATACCACCCACTGTGTAGTTCACACCATAGGAATTTTCTCTCCCATAGTTCTGGAGGCTGGATGTTTAACATCAGGGTACCAGCAGAGTGGCCTTTCCTGTGTGTACAAACTCATGGAGAGAGATAGAGTTCTGGTGCACCTTCCTCCTCTTTCAGAATCACCAATCCTTTGTTTGTTTATTTGTTTTTAATAATTTCAACTTTTATCTTAGATTCAGGGGGTACATATGCAGATTTAGTACATGCATATAATTTATAGAAACAGAAAGCAGATAAAGGGTTGCCTGAGGATGGATATGAGAATAGAGATTAACTCTAAATGTGTATGAGAGATCTCTTATGGTGATGGTCGAACCTTCAATAATAGTTACTAAAACTTAAACCAAACAAACGAAAACCACCAGTTTTATGGGATTAAGACCTCACTCTCATGCCCTGATTTCACCTAATGTCCTCCATGGAGGCCTTATTTTCAAATACAGTCATTCTGGGGGTTAGGACTACATCAACATATGAATTTGAGGGTGGAGGAAACGGAATTTAGTTCGTAACATCAGTAAAGAAAATAACTACAGACCATTATAAGGGAATTATAAAACATGTTCACAAAGAGAATCAGAGACATTTAGTGACATGTAAATCAAAATGGGAATAAAAGCAATGACTTTAAAGTTTCCTCCCTTCATTTTTGTACGAATTATATTTCTATATTGAGAATACCCTATGGATTTTTATTGTTAGCTCATTGATTTGGTAAATCTAATCTGTTTGCAAATGTTAAAACTACTTTGCATTTCCATTTAAAACCCACTTAATCATGATATACAGGCATGCCCTTCATAATGACCTCTATCAATGACACACCTCATAGATGACAGTGGTTACATAAGATTATAATGGAGCTGAAATGTCATATGGTCTATTGATATGGTAGCCATCATAAAATCAGAATTCAACGTATTACTCATGAGTTGGTGATTATACTGGAGTAAATCTGCATATAAAAGCATACATATGTAATTATGTACACTACATGAATCCTTGATAAATATATTACTGGTTTATATATTTACTATAGTATACTTTTAATCATTATTTTACTGTGAACTCATTCTACCTATAAAAGAGAAAAGTTAACTGTAAAACTGCCTTAGGCAGTGTCTTTTGGCAAAATTCCAGAAGAAAGCGTTGTTATCCTAGGAGATGACAGATCCATGCCTGTTGTTGCCCCTGAAGACCTTGTAGTGGGATGAGATGTGGATGTGGAAGACATAGATATTGATCATCTTGACCCTGAGTCAGCCGAGGCTAACCTGGGTGTTTGTGTCTTCATTTAGAAAATTAGTGATAAAAAATTAAAACCAGAAAAAAATGAATCCTTGTAAAATAAGCAACAAAGAAAATATTTTGTTATACAATCTTATATGTTACGTTGTTATTTTAAAAAAGTCAAAAGTTTAAAAAATTTAAGTATATGAAGTAAAAAAAGCAAAGGCGAATTTATTATTGAAGAAAGAAAATGTTTAGTGTAGCCAAAGTATACAGTGTTTATAAAGTCTAGAGTGCTATAGCCTAACGGCCTAGGCCTTCACATTCACTCACAATTTACTCATTGAATCACCCAGAAGAAGTTCTAGTCCTGCAAGCTCCATTCACGATTAGTGTCCTATACGTGTATAGCATTTTTAAAACAAATCTTCTATACCATATTTTTTACAGTACCTTTTCTGTGTTTGGATATGTTTAGATACACCGATATTTACTAATACGTTGCAATTGCTTCCAATATTCAGCATAGTAACATCCTGTACAAGTTTTCAGCCTAGGAGAAATAGGCCATACCATATAGTTTAGGTATGTAATAGGCTAAACCATACTGGTTTGTGTAAGTACACTCTGTGATGTAAACAGAGCTGCAAATTGACTAGGGACATATTTCTTAGAACATACCCTGTGGTTAGGCAATGCATGACTGCATTATCTTTTTTATGCATTGCTCGAATCAATATATTAATAATTTGTTAAATTTTTTTATATTAATTGTTATAAAAAATATTGTTCTACCATTTTATTGTTCATGAAGGGTCAGGGCATTACTAGTCTCATAGAATGGGTAGTGAAGTATTTTTCATCTTCTGTTTTCCAATATATCTTTTATATAGTGTTCATTATTTCTTACTTAAATGTCTGAAAAAATTCCCAGTGAAACTGTGTCATGATTTTTCTTAAGTTCATATTTAAGTACAAATTCAATAATATTTCTCATAGAAATAGAGCTATTCAGGTAATTTTCTTTAGTGAGCTTAGATGATTATGCAATTCCAGAAATTTGTTCCTTTTAAATACTATTTAGTGGCATAAAGTCATTCATAGTATCCCTTTGTGATACTTCAATTTGCATGTTTTCTGTAGTATTCTTGCCTCCCTTATCCTGTTAACCTCATAACTGGTTACTTGTTCCACTGCCTTTTTTTTTTTTTTCTGCTCTCTTTTTTATCCTGATTATTCTAGATTTAGGTTTATGTACATACTTATTTAAGCGAATCTGCTTTTGGCTTAATTATTATTTTTTTCTGTTCTCTATTTCATTAATTTCTGGTTTTATTTTTATTATTATTTTCCTTCTGTTTAATTTTCCATTTTTGTTTGCTTAAGGTGGAATCATGTCATTGATTCTAATCATGTATTCTTTCTAATATAAACATCTGTTTTTCCTCTCTAACTATGGCTGTAATTGTACCCTGCTAATTTAACTATGCCATGTTTTCATTTTGGGGAGTTAAATATTTTTAAAAAATTCTCATGTTATTTTTTATATTATTCATTTAGAAGTATCTTGATTTGTTTCTGAGTATTGGGGTCTATTTCTTACATATTACTGCTGTTGATTTTTAATGAAATTCCATACTTATCAGGAAGTAGACTTTTTAATGGTTACAATTTATTTAACTTTATTGAGTCTTACATTATAGTACGTATATTCAACTATTATTGTGTGGAGAAATCCCTAATTTTAAGTAGATTGACTGCCTTGCTAGTATTGCTGAAGTCTTCTAATTCTTTTATAAGAATTGTTCCCCAACTTTATTTTTAAATGTGCCTATTTTTATATTCAGTTCTGTTTTGCCTCATGTTTTTGAAGTTCTAGTATTATGTATTTAAGCATTTATTCATGTAGATCAGTACTATAAAATTATTAAGGACTTTGTTTAAGGATGAAAACAAATGATACCACATAGAACTTTGTTTCAGTCTTTTTTCTGTTTTTTATTTTGCTATGTCTTCAAGTTAACTAAATTACGCCACTATGTCTTCAAGTTTACTCATCTTTTCTACTGTAATATCTAATGTTTTTAATCCCCCCAAAGTATCTCTGATCAGTTTATTTTTTTCACTGAGAGTTTCAAAGAGGTGTTTTGTATATCCTCCATGCCACTTTTACCATTCTTATGTTTTGATTCCTTGAACATATTGGAATATATTTCTAATAGTTGTTTTGATAGGCATCTACTCACCTATCATCTGTATCCTATCTATATTATGTAATTGATTGATTTTTCTCCTTTTTTTCTTTATTTTTTGGAGACAGGTTCTTGCTCTGCCACCCAGGCAGAAGTGCAATGGCACTGTCTACAACCTCCAACTCTCAGGCTCCAATAACCTTCCTGATTCAGCCTCCTCAGGAGCTGGGACTATAGACATGTGCCACCATGCCCAGTTGATTTTTTTATTACTATGTAGAGAAGTGGTTTCACTATGTTGCTAGGATTGATCTTCAACTCCTGGCTTCATGCAGTCCTCCCACCTTGGCCTCCCAAAGTGCTGGGGTTACAGACATCAGCCATTGTGCCTGGAGACATTTCTCCTTCCTATGGGTCATATTTTTATGTTTATTTACTATTCTGATTTTTTTTTTGAGACAGTCTCACTCTGTCACCCAGGATGGAGTGCAGTGGTGTGATCATGGCCTATTGCAACCTCCACCTCCCCCATTCGAGTGATGCTTCTGCCTCAGCCTTCGAATAGCTGGGACTACAGGCACGTGCCACCATACAGCTAATTTTTGTATTTTTAGTAGAGATGGGGCTTTGCCATGTTGGCCAGGCTGGTCTCAAACTCCTGACCTCAGGTGATTGGCCTGCCTCAGCCTCCTAAAGTGCTGTGATTACAGGTGTTAACCACCATATTCAGCCATATCCTGGGAAGTTTTATTTGGGTTCCAGACATTCAGAATTTTGTGTTTTGGTTTGCTTAATATTTTTGTGTTCTTTTACTTTGTTTTATAGATGCAGTTACATGACTTGGAAAAAGTTTGATTTGAGGGAGAGTTTACCTTTAGGCTCTTTTGAATTGATCCATAATACCTTCAGTCTAGAGTTACTCTGGCCCCATTACTGATGCAATATTCTTGTAAGGACATGACTTAAGTCCTGTGTTTTAGGAGATCTTTTTATTCTGCATAGTTGAGATGCAGATTATTCCTGTTGCTATATGAGCTTCTGAGATTACTGTACGTTCTATTTTCTAACGGTTCTTTCTCTCATCTGGAAAGCCTTACTGTATACACTCATTGATCAATACTCAAAGATTTGTTGGGAACTCCTGCGGCTATCTGCATGTAGCGCTGTTGCTTGTGCAGCTCTTTTCTCACCTTTTCTGACCTGCACATTCTAGTCACTTTGACCTCCCCCAGCTGCACACTGTCTTCCACCCCAGATACACTGCCTGACTCTGTTTGTGTTCTGCCTCCCACAGCTGCAGCCTGAAAACTCTCTTCAGGCAGTCAGCGATGGAGGTACTCACATGCCACTGTCATATGCTACCAGTTGGTTAATGTTTGAAAACTGTTGTTTTATATGTATAGCCAGTACCTAAAAAAGGGGGCACTTAGAGGAGTGGTTTGAGTTTCAAAGAATGGGCTTAATACATGTATTCAGATCTCTTGGGAGTGTTTTTTTAGACATTCACATTTCACAGGACTATGAACATCAATAGAAGTAATAGGAATTTATTGGGAGAAAGGAATAAGGTATTTATTGGGAAGGAATATTAAAGTATTAGTATATTCCCTTATTTTGATGCTTTAATTATAGTTTATATTGAGCACTTAAACTGAATATCATCTGTACACACCCATGTCCTCTAAATATCTTCCAGTTTTACACATCTACTTCAAAAGTGAAGTCAAGGTTTTTAATTTCCCCATGAACATTTCCAGAATAGTGCAACCATCTTCCTTGTCATCTCTCCAACTATAACAGATCACCTCCCCCTCAAAAATGTTATAAGTTCACTAATGGAATCTGCATTACCCTGTATTAATGCCAGCCAGATTTTGGATCCCTCATGATGGGTGGCAACTGATTTACTATCCATCAAATATTTAGCACAATGCTTTATATGAAGTAGGGAGATAACCCTCTTTGTTAGAAAAAAAACACTGGAACTTAATTAACCTGTCACTTTTATTATTGTGTAAGCCTGTCTTTATTTGTAAATTGAGGGATGGAGATATACATATACTGTAGTTCTCTGATTTTGAATGAATATGCAGAGGGAAAATGCACATCTATGGGCTAATTGTGAGTGCTGATACCTCTACCGTGCTATTGTTATTATTATTAGGAAGTAAATGAATACTTTTCATTGAAAATATTGAGAAATATACTGTATCCTTGATTGTGGTGAAACATCTACATATTAAATTCTAGACAAAATTTCAGAAATGTCATTTTAATAACTTATAAAGATTGAATAAGTAATAATATAAAAAATATATAAAAGATACTATGTATGCATTTGTTATTATTTATTTTGATTTATTTCAGACAGAGTCTCACTCTGTGGCCCAGGCTGGAGAACAGTGTTGTGATCTAGCTCACTGCAACCTCCGCTTCCAGGGTTCAAACGATTCTCCTGCCTCAGCCTCCCACGTAGCTGGGATTACAGGCACCTGCCACCATGCTGGGCTAATTTTTATATTTTTAGTGGAGATGGGGTTTCACCATGTTGGCCAAGCTGGTCTCTAAGTGATCATTCCACATCCACCTCCCAAAGTAGTGGGATCACAGGCATAAGCCACCACACCAGGCCCATTTGTTATTATTTTATGAATCCTAACTTTGCAATCTTTCACTCCTCTTAAGAAATGTTTGCGTACTTCATGGTACATTTAGAAGTGTCATGAGAAACTGCAACAACAAATTCTATTGAGTGTAAACATATAAAGATTATATTAGTATATGTGTTAGTGCTTTCTGGAACCAGAGTTAACTAGAAGGAACTGTTTAGTGTATCAGAGAAATGTTCAATTTTATTTTAGAAAATATTTTTAATAATATTTTTAGAGATTTTTTAAAATTTAAATTTGTAGGGACATGCAAATCACTCTACACCAATGAGAAAATTCCAAAACTTTTCATTAGTGGGTTTTAAAATCAATTCAGTCATCCAAAATACTATTATAAGAAAAATATAGGAGGAGAGGCAAAGAAGAAAAAAGAGAAAAAGAAGTGAATAAAGTGGAAGTGAGGAGAATACACAACATAAAATGATTCACAAATACTCAGGGAAATCATAGAAATATTTCAGATTTTAATGTATTGAAAATATTTCTTAATGTAAGTTATAGTAAAAATGTTTAAAAGCCATTGTTTTAAATAACAACATAGACTAGAATTGAGCAGAATGAGATTTATTTTAGTAGAGAAAAAACTTTAAAAAATTGCAATTATTTGTGACTAAGAGGAGAAAAATTTATTTCCCTCATTAATGAATAAAATTATCATATTCAAAATAGTTTCTATAATTAATTGTGTTTTCACATAATTCTCTCATCTTACTGTTTTATTGGCAGTACTTATATGCAATATACATTTATGATGTATTTACATTATATTTACTTTGAAACTTCTTTGAAGATATATTCTATACAAATTGTTTTAAATGTTTCCCAGGAAGTTAGTAAATAAATATATATATATATATATGTATTGTCTCACCGACATTTAATTGTGGTATGGAATTTAAAACAGCATATAAAATGATTTTTGTCAATAATGAAAGTACAGATTGAACTGATAACACTTTTTTTTTTTTTGCCTGACCACTGTCAAGAAGTTCACATAGCTCAAATGTTATTATTGTGTCTAAAGTCAAAAAAATGTTCTACTATAATGTTAGTGTTTATTCATTAAGTTCCAAGGGTATTAAACATATGCTTTTGATTGGAATATAGCCGTATCTGTCAATGATGATAGTCATGTAGTCATTAATACCTATATATTAAAAAGTCAATTATAATCTCCTAAATTATAAAGTCAGATTTGTGAGGATGAACTTCTTTTTTCTTCTTTAGGAATGGCAAGCTCATTGAAGAAAATGAAAAGTACATATTGAAAGGGAGCAATACAGAACTCACTGTCAGGAACATAATCAATAGTGATGGTGGTCCTTATGTCTGCAGGGCCACAAATAAGGCAGGAGAAGATGAAAAGCAAGCATTCCTCCAAGTCTTTGGTAAGTATTATAGCATAGTGTTTAAAACTATGGTGTCTAGGAGAAGATTGGAGTCCAATTCTACTCTAATCATATGGACTATTTAAACTTTCCATATAAAACCAGTTTTCTTTTCTCTGTAATATGTTCCTAAATTTCAGCTACCAGATAGAATTATTTTAAATAACAAAATTACACTTGCAAATTTTTGTAAGTCATTGATATAACACAAGCAGGAAAAAATTCATTTAAATTATACCTAGTGGGGTTTGTCATCTGTCTCTGTAAGGATGGGTTTTTGTAAGTCTCTGAATGACACATGTTAGGATCAGTTTTAACAATATATTTCAAAAGGGCACGTTTTTAAGGCTACGTTTTAAAAACATTGGCATGTAACTCTAGTTAAATATTCTTTCATTTAACTAAATAAAAATATAAGATAAATACATTTCATTTTACAAAGAGCCATATTATCTTCTTTAGGTAACTTATAGAGTGTAGAATAGTAGTACTTTACAAAAATGTATTGATGTAGCTTCCATTATGCTTAAAAGAAGAAAGGTAGTTATGGCAGTGGGTGCTTCTAATTCAATTTATACCTTTAAATAGTGTGATATTAAAATTACATGCCCTATTAACATTTAATATGTTTTCTCTGACTTTAAAAGCATTGTTATTGAAATGCTTTCACAACAAAAAGAGTGAAAAGGAAGGAAGGAGAAATCTGTGAGAGTAAGAAGGAGCAGGGTTTTCAGGTGACAGGTGCAGAGATACCCCTTACCAAGACCATGTGATGAACAGTAATGCCTGCATGGACACACCCTCTGCGGATTGGCCCTGTAGTCACTGCTGTGGAAGCATTTTCTGAACTAGAGAGATATTTATAAAGCTTATACTCTAGTGGAGAGAAATGGAGAATAAACAACTATACCAAAATGTATTAAAATTTTAAAAAAAATCCATTTTAAAAGTAAAGATAGAGAGTTAAACTGGCTAAATCAGGTAGCATTGGATAAAAAGAAGTCTTACTTTGGATAGCATGGTGGTACAAACATATCCTTCATTCAGAAGGATAATGTTTAGGTGATGTTTACACAAAAATTTAATGATCAGAGGTAGACCAAGCTAAAAGCATGAGAACATTGTTCACTTGGAGGTAAGAGTAAATATACGTAAAACTTTTGGAAATTGTAGAAAGTCCCCAACCTGATCCAACAGGGTTGAAAATATTGTTTTCTTTAAAACCTACAAAATTAAATAAGTATGAGTCAGTATAAAAATAAACAGAAATGGTATTATGTGAGATTATTTCAAAGGGTAGATGATGATCTTAATCTGATTCAATTCAACCATCTGAAATAGTAGTTACATCTTTTTTTTTTTTTTTTTTGAGATGGAGTCTTGGTCCTGTTGCCCAAGCTGGAGTGCAATGACTCCATCTTGATTCACCACAACCTCCACTTCCTGGGTTCAAGCAATTCTCCTGCCTCAGCCTCCCAGGTAGCTGGGATTGCAGGCATGTGCCACCACTTCTGGCTAATTTTTTATTTTTAGTTGGATGGTGTTTCTCCATTTTGATCAGGCTGGTCTTGAACCCCTGACCTCAGGTGATCTGCCCCTCTCAGCCTCCCAAAGTGCTGCAATTACAGGTGTGAGCCACCCAGTCATATCTTTTTTTTTTAAATCAGGATTGCAATGAAAAAGAAAATAAAGATTTTTTGTTTCTGGTATTTTCATCCTTCCAAGTATAAAATAATACATGAAATTTTACATGTTATGTTACTGTTGTAATCGCCTTTGTGTAGTAATATTGAGCAAATTTTGGTTGCTCTTGACACAAAATTGTATGCAAATTGTGGGAATATAAATAAATCTATTAAAGTTAATGAAATAAACAATGAATTGTTAAAAATTCTGTATTCTCTGTTTCTGATACCAGGAATGTTATTTTCTGAGTTTAAGAACAACTTACTCATGTTTCTTGGTTAAATGTATTAAAAAATATAAAACATATTAAATGTATTAAAAGATACAAAAAGTAACTCACACTGAAATAATATGTACTTGATTATATCCATTTTATATCTAAACAAACAAAAATTTAGGAAATTCAGATAACTCATATTTCAAAAAATAAAGCTCTCTGGAAATATATAAGTTTACAATGGACATATTTTAATATAAAGATAATTAAAATTAGTGGATGTAATGTTTTTCTTTTTATGCAAGTCATAATTTAAAACATTGGTTATATTGCCTAATATATTATTAAGTAAACTGAAGTCAGAAGAAATCAATTAGAATCACGTACATAAGTAACAGGTAAATATATTTACTTAGTAAATGTTTCAGAATTTTATATAGTTCTACTTGCTACATTTTCAATATATATTATCATTTACTTCTTTGGTGAAATTGTTAAAACTTAAGAGAGAATTAAACCAATTGTGTGTGCATGTATGTGTTTAAATATATTCATATGTGTATGCATATGATTTTGTGGCTTTAAGAGAGGAAAATAAATAATGAGATGGCTTTTGGCAAAATTTGAAACAAATTATAATTTTAATGTTGGTTTCTAAGCCACCTCAAGTTACTTTTTATTATGATAACAAATGAGTATTATTTCCTAATTTTTTCCCTACACTATTCAACTGTCCTGGCATGTCTGGAAAGCAAAACAGGCCACCGTAATTACTACAGAGCTAGTAATAGCACACTATACTAAAGCAGACTTTAAGGCCCATCATGACTTTTGTCTGAGTAGTAATATTTTCCTCTAATACCTATTGAGTAATATATATATTCTTTACAGTACAGCCTCACATAATACAGCTTAAAAATGAAACTACATATGAGAATGGTCAAGTCACACTCATATGTGATGCAGAAGGGGAGCCTATTCCAGAAATCACTTGGAAAAGAGCTGTGGATGGCTTCACGTTCAGTGAAGGTGATAAGGTAACAGCATCTCAATGTGTAACAGTTTCCATTACCATGCAATTTCAGTATTTTCAATATCATTAAATCTCAAATTAGTCTCCAATTTGTCCAGTAACTTCTAGGAATCAAATAAATCGTTTAATTTTTTAAAAGGTAACTAACACAGTGTTAGCCTAACAACTTCAGGGGTGGGAGAATGTCAATGTGAAATATTTAAAGATGTTCTTTATTAAGTCACAAAAGTTTAGGCTACTGGTATTATTAGCATTGCTTAACTCGACTTTTGTTGTACATTGAATCTATAAAATGTGTTATTGCAATTTTAACCCCTGCTGTGTAAGTATCTCACTGACCATGAGATAATTACTTGGACAAATAATATAGCCATTCTAAAAACAGGAATAAAGATTTATAAACCAGTACATTCTCCTTTAAACCTTGGCACTTTCAGTTTATTAAAGACGTGATTGCATATTTAGAAAACACTGCGGTGAGTGATGAGTGTTGGAAGGGTTCTGCAAAAAAGATTTACTTCAAATTTAATGTGTTTTCTACTTAGACAGGTGTCAACAAACTACAGTTCATAGGGCAAATTTGGCTTCCAGCCTGTTTTGTAAATAAAGTTTTGTTGAAACTAAAGCAAAGTAAATTCAAAAAGTCTGGCTGTCATTCAACACTTTACCGTTTAGAACTGTCCTTCTTCAGTGTAAGTGTAGGTTCTGCTTTCATATAATTTATAATCTAATGTAGAGAAGTGCAAACAAATTGCAGTATTGTGATGACCTTTAACCAGAATGCATTCAAGGTACTTAGAAATCAGTGGAACATTACTATATGTTTCACTGTACTTCATGGATTTTAATTATTATATTATTTTTCACACCTATTCATATAAACTTCAAATACAAACAAAAGAGAAAGGAACAGATAGTGAAGTAATGATGAAATGATAGTATTGGCAATTTCACCTTAGTGAAGATTATAAAATTAGGTTATTACATTGCTGTTCTCTACTCAGTGTTAAAGAGAACCCTCCTTTAAATTTTTTTTCATTATTAAAGTTATTTATGTAAAGAGCCTGATTTCTAAAGTATTCATACAGCTCAATATAACTTTGATTTATTAACATTGATATGCTGCAGAGAGCTTCTCTGGGCACTGGGGGAGAGAAAACACAGCAATTGTGAGTCAGTGAACTCAGTCCTGACCTGTGAGAGCAGAAAGAAAAACAAGACCTAATTCAGCTGACACCCAGTCACAGAGAGACCATTTAAACCAGTCCTAGCCAGAAAGAAATCACTGATCCCAGTGGTGCACACTTGAGTGCCTGCAAACCTCATCACTGAAGACCAAAGTGCTCTGTGTTTCCCAGTAAACTTGAAAGGAAGTGTAGGCCATAAGGACTGCAACCCTTAAGTGAGTCCCAGTGCTGAACTCAGACAAGAGACTGTGGGGTGGGGAGGAATGTGACATACTGATACACCAGCTGGGGTGGCTAAAGGAGTGCTGGCATCACCCCTCCCCTAATCCCAGGTTTCTCAGCATGTGGCTTCAAAGGAGACCTCTTTCCTCTGACTGAGGAGAATAAATAGTGGGGAGGACTGTCTTGAATCATAGATACCAGCTCAGTCACAGAAAGGGCAACTGTCAGAGTGGTGAGGACCCTGTTCCGTGTCCCTATCTATCAAACGATGTTTCTATAATAGACAAACTCTAGGCCTGATGAGAACACACTGCCTTACATGAAAGGACCCAGTCCTGGCAGCATTAATCTCTAGCTAACTAAAGAGCCCTTTGGCCCTGAATAATCCACAGTGATACCCAGCACTACGTCAAGGATCTTGGTAAGCCTCTGAGACTTGCTGGGTCCAAATAATAGCATAGCCACAGGGGGTAAAGCTTGAAGTGGGCTCTTAGGGTGCCCCAATCCAAGTCTTGACTCTTAGGTGGCATTTCTGGACCTGCTGTGGGCCACTGTCCTGAAATGTGAGTGCAGGTCAGCCAGCATTTACCACAAGCTGACTTAGGGTCCCTCATTCTAAGGGGAACCTCAGTGTAGCCTAGCAGTATTCATTGTGGTCTGGGGTGGTGGTGGTGAAAGGGTGAGGCTCCTCTGCCTTTGGAAATGGGAAGGAAGACTGGGAAGAACTGCATCTTATGGTCTGAGTGACAGCTCAGCCACAGCACCGTAGAACACTATGTAGACTTCACAGGTTTCTGACTTTTAGCCTCTGACTCTGGACAGCAGGTCTGTACCCACCTGGGGCCTGGGGGACCTTGCTTTCCTGAAGGGAGGGATGCAGGCCTGACTGGTTTTGGCATCTGCTGATTGTCAAGCACCAGAACCTTCAGCGAGCATGGGCAGTAGTCAGGGAGTTGTTACAACAGGCCTTTGATGAGACTCGGTACTGGGGTGGCCTGAGGTCTAATACAGCACAGTCATACTGCTGGTGGCCACAGGAGTTCTTAATGTCACTCCTCTCTCAGCTTTATGTGGCTCAGAAAATAGAGTGAGACTATGTTTTGGAGAAAGTGAGGGAAGAGAACAAGAGTATCTGCCTGGTGATACAGATAATGTTCCCAAATCTTGTTTAAGATTAAGGCAGTACCTCTACGGGTCTGCAAGAACCACAACATTACTGGGCTTGTGTCCTTCTAAAGCAAATACAGTTTAGATCACAACACCCAAAGCTTTCAAATATCTGGAAAGCCTTCCCAAGAAGGAAGGTTACAAAAACCCAAATAGTGAAGACTACAATAAATACCTAAGTCTGTAATACCCAGACACTGAAGAACATCTACTAGCATTAACACCATCCAGGAAAACATGACCTCATCAAATGAACTAAATAAGACACCAGAGACCAATTGTGGAGAAACAGAAATATATGACCATTTAGACAGAAGGTTCAAAATAGCTGTGTTGAGAAAACTAAAAAAAAAAAAAAAAAAAAAAAAAATCAAGAAAACACAGAGTTGAAATTCAGAATTCTATCCGATAAACCTAATAGACTGAAATAATTACAAAGAATCAGACAAAAATTCTGGAGCTGAAAATTGCAGCAGGCATATTGAAGAATGCATCAAAGTCTTTCAATAGCAGAGTTGATCAAGCAGAAGAAAAATGAGCTTGAAGACAAGCTATTTGAAGAAACACAGAGGTGAAAAAAGAAAAAACAATAAAAAGAGATGAAGCTTGTCTACAGGATCTAGAAAATAGCCTCAAAATGAAAATCTAAGGGTAATTGTTCTTAAAAAGGACATAGAGAAAGATAGGGGTAGAATAGTATATGCAAAGGGTTAATAATAAGGAACTTCCTAAACCTAGAGAAAAATATCAATATTCAACCATGGGGAGGTTATAGAACACCAAACAGATTTCCCCGAAGAAGACTATCTCAGGCATTTAATACTCAAACTCTCAAAGTGCTAAGTCTGTCCCACAGACTCTGGCTGAGTGAAGGATGAAAGGAGTCCTCAGACACAGGTATGGGGACTGCCGCAGAGTAAACAGTCTCGATAAGGGGGAGCTCCTTGCATTTAATCAGTACAAACATAATGCTGAAAGCCAGGAGCCAACACAATCTGGGTAATTAACATCATTGCTCCCAGTTACAGGGAGCAGTCCCCTGCGCAGATGACGAAAGATCAGTTTCTGGACAACATAAGTAAACAATCCTTTTTAGATAATCTCCCCTGCATTTTCTTGCACCTACTTCTGGCCCTCTGCCTCAGGGTAAGAGGACAGCTGCCTTCAGCTTATTCTCCCCCAAAGCATTGCAGAGCCTTCTGACCTTTCATAAGGCCTGCTTCTTTCCATATAGCTTCTTCTTGCTTCATCTATAAAGACTAACATAGACTGAAAATGAAGGGGTGGAAAAAGATATTCCATGCCAATTAAAACCAAAAAAAAAAACAAACAAAACTAAACAAAAAAAA
Organism: Sapajus apella; assembly: GCF_009761245.1. Taxonomy (NCBI): domain Eukaryota; kingdom Metazoa; phylum Chordata; class Mammalia; order Primates; family Cebidae; genus Sapajus; species Sapajus apella. Next base: position 23,176,098 of record NW_022436948.1, on the reverse strand, counting down.
AAAGTCACTATACTTATGTTAAATAAAATACATTTCAAAACAAAAATTATAAGAAAAGACAAAGAAGATAAATATATAATGATAAATGGGTAAATTCAGCAAGAGGATATAACAATTTTAAATATATATGCACCCAACATGGGAGCACCCAGTTACATAATGGGAATATTATTAGGACTGAAGAGAGAGGCCCCAATACAATAATAGCTGGAGACATCAACATGCAACTTTCCACATTGGACAAATGTTTCAGACAGAAAATCACCAAAGAAACTTCAGACTTAATCTGCATTATAGATCAAATGGATCTAGATATTTATAGAACATTTCATCTATAGGCTGCGGAATACACATTCTTTTCCGAGGCACATGGATCATTCTCAAGGATATATTATATACTATGTTATAAAACAAGTCTTAAAATATTTTTAAAAATTAATATCAAACATCTTCTCTGACCACAATGCTATAAAACTAGAAATTAATAATGAGGAATTTTGGAAAGTACAAAGATACATGAGGAATGAAGAAATTCAGAAGGAAATTGAAAAACTTCTTGAAACAAATGATGATGGAAGCACAACATACAATAATCTACGGCATACAGCAAAAGCAGTACTAACAGAAGTTTATTACTAAAGAAAGCTACATCAAAAAAAGGAAAAACTTCAAATAAACAATCTAATAATAAATCATAAAACATCAAAAAGCAAGAGCAAACCAAACCCAAAATTAGAAGAAAATAGATAATGGAGAACAGAGCAGAAATAAATGAATTTGAATGAATAAAAAAAAATACAAAAGAACAATAAAATGTTTTTTTTTAAGTTAAACAAAATGTGCAAAGCTTTAACCAGACTAAGAAACAAAGAAGATACAAGTAAATACAGTTACAAATGAAAATGGAGACATTACAACTGATACTGCAGAAATTCAAAGCATCATAAGTGGCTACAAAGGGCAACTATATGCCATTAAATTAGAAAATCTAGAAGAAACTGACACATTTTTATACAAATACAACCATCCAAGATTGAACCAGGAAGAAATTCAAAATCTGAACAGACCAATAACAAGTAATTAGGTTAAAGCTGTAATAAAAAGCCTCCGTAAAGAAAAGCCTGGAACCTGATGGCTTCACTGCTGTATTCTCCCGGACATTTAAAGAAGAACTAATCCCAGTCCTACTCAAACTATTTCCAAAAATATAGGAGGAAAGAATACTGCCAAGCTCATTCTGCAAGGCCAATATTACTTTGATGCCTAAAATAAAGACACATCACAAAAAACAAAACTACAGGCCAATGTCTCTGATGAATATTGATACAAAAATCCTCAACAAAATACTAGCAACCTAATCCATCCATACATTAGACAAATCATCATGACCAAGTGAGTTTTATGGATTTATCCCTGGGTCAACATACACAATTCAACTAATGTGATACTTTATACAGGATAAAAAGCATATGATCATTTAAATTAATGCTGAAATAGCATTTGATAAAATTTAACATCCCTCCATGATAAAAACTCTCAGAAAACTGGGAATAGGAGGAATATATGTCAACATAATGGAAGCCATATATGACAGACCTACAGCAGGTGTCACACTGAATGTAGAAAAACTGAAAGCATTTTGCCTAAGATCTGGAACACTACAAGGGCACCCACTGTCAGCACTGTTATTCAATACTTAATACTTGAAGTACTAACTATAACAATCTGACAAGAGAAAGATATAAATGGCATCCAAATTGGAAAGGAAGAAGTCAAATTATCCTTGTTTTTAGATGATATGGCCATATATTTGGAAAAACCTAGAGACTTCACAAGAAAACAGAGCTGATAAATTCAGTAAAGTTGCAAGATACAAAATCAACCTACAAAAATCAGTAGCATTTTTATAGGTCAACAGTGAACAATGTGAAAAATAATCCAATTTACAATAGTCACACATAAAATTAAATACCTAGGTATTTACTAAAGAAGTGAAAGGTATGTATAAACACAGATGAAAGAAATTGAAGAGAACACTAACAAATGGAAAAATATTCCATGTTCATGGATTAGAAGAATCAATATTGTTAAAATGTCCATTTTACCCAAAGCAATCTACAGATTCTATGCAATCCCTACCAAAATTTAATGACATGTTTAGCAGAAATAGAAAAAATAAATAAAATTTATGTGGAACCACAAAAGAGCAAAAAAAAAAACCAACCAAACAAACAAACAAACAAAACAATACTGGACAAATCACATTACCTGGATTCAAATTACACTACAGAGCTATAGTGACCAAAACAGCATGATACTGGTATACACAGAGATATATAGACCCATGGAACAGAATAGAGAACCCAGAAACAAATTCACACAACTAAAAGTGAACTCATTTTCAACCAAAGTGCCAAGAATATACACTGGTGAATAGTCAGTCTCCTCAATAAATAGTTCTGGGTAAACTGTATATCTATATGCAAAAAAATGAAACTTTACCCCTGTCTCTCACCAAATAAAAAATCCAATCAAAATGGATTGAATACTTAAATGTAAGACCTCACTATGAAACTACTACAAGAAATCATTGGGAAAATTTTCCCAGACATTGGTCTGGGCAAAAAAATTTTTAAGGAATACCCCACAAGCACAGGCAACCAAACCAAACATAGACAAGTGGGATCACATCAAATTCAAAACCTTCTGCACACCAATGGTTACAGTCAACAGAGTGATGAGACAACCCACAGAATGGGAGAAAGTATTTGTAAACTACCATCTAACAAGGTATTAACCAGAGATCAAACAATTCCACAGGAAAAATATATAATTTTCAAATCAAAAATGGGCAAAAGATTTGAATACACATTTCTCAAAAGAAGACATACAAATGGCAAACAGATATATGAAAAGGTGCTCAACACAATGGATCATCAGAAAATGCAAATGAAAACTGCAATAAGATATCTTCTCACCCGAATTAAAATGGCATGTATCCAAAAACTATGCAATAAGAAATGCTGACGAGGATGTAGAGAAAAGGGAACCTTTGTGTACTTTGGATGGGGAGGTAAATTCATAAAATAACAGTGAGAATAGTTTGGAGGTACCTCAAAAAATCTAAAAATTGAGCCACCATATGATCCAGCAGTCCCACTGCGAGCTATATATCCAAAAGAAAGGAAATCAGTATAACAGAGAGATATATGCACTCCCATGTTTGTTGCAGCACTGTTACAATAGCTAAGATTTGGAAGCAACCTAAGTGTCCATCAGCAGATGAAATGGATAAAGAAATTATACCCAATGGAGTACTATTCAGCCCTAGAAAGAGTGATACCCAATCATTTACAGCGGTGTGGATGGAGCTGGAGATCATTGTGTTACGTGAAATAAACCAGGCATAGAAAGACAAACACCACATATTCTCACTTATTTATGGGATCTAAATATCAAAACAATTGAACTCAAGGACATTGGTAATAGAAGGGTGGTAAGCAGATGATGGGAAGCATAGTGGGTTTGGGGGTGGTACTGATGGTTAATGGGTAAAAGAAACAGAAAGAATGAATAAGACCTACTATTTGTTAGCACAACAGGGGGACTATAGTTAATATTAACTTAATTGTACATTTTAAATAACTTAAAATGTGTAATTGGATTATGACTCAAAGGCTAAATGCTTGAGGGGATGAATACACCATTTTCTTGAAGTGCTTTTTTCACATTGCATGCCTCTATCAAAATATCTTATATATCCCACAAATATATAAACCTACTATGTACCCAAAAACTTAAAAATTAAAAAATAAAAGATTTAAGAAGAATCTAGAATCTTAATGCTATTCTCACTGTAAAATAAATGATTAACTTAAGATAGTAAATAAATATTTTGAGAGTTTATCTTCAGTGATCATGGGTTAAAGTTTAAATAACTGTATGTGTTATTACTAACTACTCCATGTTCCTAATTTTTTATTTTATTATTGGGCACAATTTTATACTACAATCCAGGCCAGCTTCAAATAGTGATAGAATTATATTATTTCACACAAATACTACTGGGAAAAAATGTAGGCCTTTTAAAAGAAATTTCTTGTATTTTACTGGTTTCTGATGCTAATAACTTTTCATTGCTTTGAGGAAGATATTGAACAGTTGACCTGTGCATATGAATATGCCATAAACATCCTTACATAATGTGATAATATCTTCAAAACAACAACAGAATTCATAGTGGTTAAAAACAGAACTATTTTAGAGTAATGACTATTCTTATCTATAATCCAAAGTATCTTATATACATGTAAAATAATATATATAATTTTTAAAACTGTTCAGATCAATTTCAGACATACATATAAGGGTATCTATTTTCCTTAGAAATATTTTGCAATATGATTTCAAGATAATATTTTGTTCTCCATTTAATTGAGTTGGTTGTCACTAACTTTTAATTAGTAGCTTATTTTAAATTTCTAAGCAATTTATTTTAGTTATAACTCAAATAGTATTGGTGATATTTCCATTAAAATATAATTGATTTACAGTAGTAGTGTTATCCAAAAATGTATTAAATTGACAGCTTAATCTTTCCATAGTAATATAGCTTCTTCTTAAGATGCATGTGTGTATACAAATTGGAAATTCTGACCTCTTTGTTTAATTAATGTCGTGTTCTTAATTGTGATATTTAAATGTGTACGATAAAGTTTAAGACCAAACCTAAGCTGTTGCCACAGAATATGAAATAACCATGAATTGAAATTTTGAATTGTCTTCTACATACTGAGCAATCTGTTGTTTTTATTAGAAACCTTTATTAAATTAAACTATGCTTTTTTTCAAAGCCTTGATCTGAGGTATATGTGAGATTGTATGTTCAAAGTGTTTTAACATAATTCTGTCACATGATAAACACCCATTAAATATTGCCACTTTATATAAACATCTCTCATCTTTCTGTTTGTTTGTTTTGTTTTGTTTGAGACAGAGTCTCCTTCTGTTGCCCAGACTGGAGTGCAGTGGCGTGATCTTGACTCACTGAAGCCTCCACCTCCCAGGTTGCAGTGATTCTGCTGCCTCAGCCTCCAAAGTAATTGGAATTATAGGCACAAACTATAACACCAGCTAAATTTTTTATTATTGGTAAAGACCAGGGTTTCATCATGTTGGCCAGGCAGGTCTCAAAACACCTGACCTCAGGTGAGCCTCCCGCCTCAGCCTCCCATAGTGCTGGGCTTACAGGCTCTCATCTGTTTTTGAACCAAAGTTGTTTTGTTTTTGTTGCTCGCTTGTTTTTTGAGACAAGGACTTGCTCTGTCACACAGGCTGGAGCGCAGAGGTCAATCACAGCTCACTGAAGCTTCAATCTCCCAACCTCAAGCATCTCCCCACCTCAGTCTCCTGAATAGCAGGACTATAGGCACATAACAGCTAATTTTTATAGGTTTTTATTTTATTTTATTTTATTTGGTTGTTCCTGTTATTGTTTTGTACAGACAGGATTTTGTCATGTTGCCCAGACTGGTCATGAACTCCTAGGCTCAAGGGATCCACCTGCCTTGATCTCCCAGAAGGCTGGGATTACAGAAGAGAGCCACCTTGTCTGGCCCAAAATTTATTTAGATTATTCTTATTATCATTTTTCTTGATCTATAAATGTTAGTATACATAGAAATGAAAGATATTGATGAATCATAATGGGAAGTGTCACACAATCATAGCTTGATCCTGACTTTCTTGCTTTTGGCATGTCATTGACCATGTTAGTTCTCATCTCTGATTTCAGTTTCTGCATATATAAATCAGGATATAAAACCTACCTGAAAAAAGGTTCTGAAGATAAAATGAGATTACATGTAACAGTATCTCAGACATGAGCCAAACAAGTGGAAAGTGTTATTTTATATTATTATTATTATTATTATTATTATTATTATTTTGAGATGAGTCTCACTCTGTCACCCAGGCCGGAGTGCCGTGGCACGATCCTGGCTCACCACAACTACCGCCTCCCAGGTTCAAGCAATTCTCTTGCCTCAGCCTCCTGAGTAGCTGGGATTACAGGTGCCTGCCACCACGCCTGGCTAACTTTTGTATGTTTAGTAGACACAGAGTTTCACCATGTTGGCCAGGCTGGAAAGTATTATTTTCTATTATTCTTGGAAACATCCTATATTTATTCAGCATTATACATACTGTTATGTTGTGATTAAATTTTTCATAGAGAAAAATAAATATGCTAACTGTTTCAGTGAATGCTGTCACAAAAGGGACTAGATAAACATTTTCATGAGCATAGTCACATGTACTTTATGATGGAACACCATCTAAAAACAACTGAATCTTCTACCCCTAGTTGTCAGAGATTGTGCTTCCTTTTGTAGCTATAAAGAAGACTATTCTAAAACAATCTCTAGCAACATTAATTCAATAATTCATGTATCAGGTTTTACCACACTAAATTCCAGACCTTGTGACTATATATCACATTCCTCTTGGAAGGTGACAACATCGGAAGTCTGCATTTGGCTTTCATCATAACCATCTTATATTTGCCTTCCATCTCCATCCATACAGGGGAGTGTAGCTGAGGTCTCTAGCTTCCTATGCTAGATAAGGATAGATTCTCAGGCTGCTGTTAAGTGATGAAGGCTAGTTTCTACCTATGAGACACAAAAAATCAGAATAGAAATGTAGATTTCTTACATCATCATCTTTTTCCTGCCCTTCTTGCACATCTATCTTGAGTAACTCCAAATTATCCTCTGTGGGCAGTGAGTCGTTTTTTTCCTTCTTTGGGCCATTGTACACCTTTCACATTTTATAGCAGTATATACTGATTTGGAATTGATTCTTCAACATTCTAAGAAGTACCTAAATAGGGCATTAAGGTAGGCAAAAAAGATTATGTTGTGCTCCACAAAACAATGTTATATAAGAATGCTTTGTTCTTCATCTATTTTTCAAAATATGTTTTTATATCATATGAAAAAACTGGGTTTTTAGAAACATTTATCTAAAAATATTATGTTACCTGTCAAATTTGGTATTAAATTGAAGTAAAAAGTTCTACTAAGGGAGTGATTTTTGCCTCTAGGATTATTACAAAATGATAAACATAACAGTAAGTAAGTTTATGTGTATGGTTAGAATGTTTCATATCATAAATATAAAGTGCTTGTTATATTATCTTGCAGATGACATCTCCCTTGTGTCATTTGTCATATCTTAATATACAGAATCTATAATTATTTTATTCCTGTTATACTTGTCCTACCTAGTAAATTATAGACCTATATCCACTAGAAATTAATCCCACTCTACACTGAATAAGTATTTGAAATACACAGCAATACATTATGACTGTCTTAAGGCAGCATTTCTCAACTTCAGTCATTTGATAACCAGCTTTATCCCTTTTCTGTATTCATGTGCTGCCTGAACGGATACATGTCTGCTTTCTTCTTTAAATTGAAATGTTTCTATTTATTCTTATCTTTGCCCAAATGTTCAGTGACATTAAAATTATGATACATATGCCACTTATATTTTTAAATGCACATTAATATTAATACAAAATATAAAACAAAATTGTTTTTCAAAGTAATATCTAACCTCAGCTTATCCACCCAACCCCCAGTGGTTCACAGATCACATTTTTAGAAATTCTGCTTTTGTGTCCAAACATATTTTGAATTAATGTGATACAAAATTTAGCTATGAAATATTGAGTGGGACATGTTTAAAGATGTTTCAATTAGGCCCATTTTCCATCTTCCTATTTGTGGGTCCCTGTACTTTTCTCCAGTAAATGATATGCTTCACTTCACTAATGGGTACTGAGCTTATTCACAAATCATTGTAACAGAAACTCATTTAATTCCACGTCTTAGCGCTAAATGATTCTTTTAAGATGATGCCAATAAACTGAATAAATAAGGCAGAGGGATTAGCTTTAAAGGCAATTTCATCTTTTTTTCTGCTAAAGTAAAATAATAAAATGCTGGCATTGGTCTGAATCTGGATATCCTGAATAATTTGTAATCAAAATAGTAGTATTTTCTGTTCTTTTACATTCATTGAGAAAATGTGATTTTCTGTGTTAAATAAAATGACTAAACAGATTCAACATTAACTTTTGTACTGTGAATCTGGTTTCACTTTCCATTCCTTCCAATAAATAGATATATTGAAACTGAAAATTAAAATTATTTTGTGACCGAACATGGTGGCTCAAGCCTGTAATTCCAGCACTTTGGGAGGCTGAGGCAGGTGGATCACTTGAGGCCAGGAGCTCAAGCCCAGCCTGTCCAACATGGTAAAACCCCTCTCTACCAAAAATACAAAAAGTTAGCCAAGCCTGGTAGTGTGTGCCTGAAGTTCCAGCTAGTTGAGGGGTGGGGGTTGGTGGTGCTGAGGCAGGAGAATCACTTGAACCCGGGAAGCAGAGATTGCATTGAGTCAAGAGATCCTGCCTCTGCACTCCAGCCTGAGTGATAGAGTGAGACTGTGTCTCAAGGAAAGAGAGAAAGACAGAGAGAGAGAGAGAGAAGGAAGGGAGGGAGGGAGGGAGGGGGGGAGGGAGGGCAGGAGGAAGGAAGGAAGGAAAGGAAGGAAGGAAGGAAGGGAGAGAGAGAGGGAGGGAGGGAGGGAAGGAAGAAAGAAAGGAAAGGGAAGGAAGGAAGGAAGGAAGGAAGGAAGGAAGGAAGGAAGGAAAGGGAGGGAGGGAAGGAAGGAAGGAAGGAAGGAAGGAAGGAAGGAAGGAAGGAAGGAAGGAAGGAAGGAAGGAAGGA